>NC_080167.1:7200132-7312196 GCF_950295315.1 Erinaceus europaeus | reverse complement strand
AAATCAACTACTCCATACTCCCAAAAGGACAAAGAATGGGAAAGCTTCCAGTGGAGGGGAGGGGCTATAGCACGCTGGTGGTGGGAGCGGTAAGAATTATACCCCTTTTATCCCACAATCTTGTTGATCATTATTAAATCACTAATAATAAAAGAGAAGAAGAAGAAGTTGAAAAGTAAGTAAACACTCAGCAGAACATGGACGGGGTTTGGAATATAGCACCAAAGTAAAAGACTCTGGGGTGGGCATGTAAAAACTACTGTGCTTTGCTTTTTGTTACTGAATTTTATTGCTGACTGTACCCATTAATTCGACAATAACATATGTATCAACTCCTGTCTTCTTTAATCTGCTGCACTCAGTTCTCTGTTACAGCAGCTTAGCCTTTATCCCAACTAATACACAGACTTTGATGGACAAGTGAGAGATGTCAGGACTGGATTGAAGCACAGCAACGGAAACAGTCCACAGGTTATGCCACCCCCAGCCTGAAAGCTTATTTTATTTATTTATTTATTTATTTATTTTTGCCTCTAGGGTTACCACTGGGGCTTGGTGTCTGCACTACAGAAATCCACTGCTCCTAGAGGCCATGTTTTTCCTTTCTCTCTCTCTCTTTTTTTTTGTTGTTGCCCTTGTTGCTATCATTGTTATTGTTGTTATTGCTGTTGGAGAATAGGACAGAGAGACATCGAGAGGCAGGGGGAAGACAGAGGGAGCAGAGAAAGAAAGACACTTGCAGACCTGCTTCACTGCTTTTGAAGCGACTCCCCAGCAGGTAAGGAGCCGGGGGCTCGAACCGGGATCCTTGCGCAGGTCCTTGTGCTTGGCGCCATGTGCGCCTAACCCGCCTTTGCTACACCCCACAGGGCACAGGGGTCCTGCAAGCTAATCCTCTTCATTCCTCGTCTAATAGTCTGTGGTTGTGTGTTCTCATTCCCCCAATCTACATGTTTTTCCAGCTTCCACGTGCCAGGCGGCCTCTGCACAGTTTGACTTCACTGTGTTAAGCGAACACGCCAGTCTCCATCAGGCGAGCTCAGGACCTTCCCGGCTGCCACCCACGACTCTTGGTGCATCCATGGGAAAGAAAGAGGCGTCAGGTCCGGCTCTCCCTCTCCACAGCGTGTAGTAACAGCGCCCCCCCCCCAACCTCTGAAACGTCTCATAGCATGTGTCCTGGCAATTCTTCTCCCTCCTCAAAGGTCACCCTCAAGAAGCTGAAGGGAGGGGCAGAGGAGAAAACTCTTTTTTTCTTTTTTTTTTTTATGGCCTAGAGAAACTTTGGCATTTTGTTCCTGGATTTTCAGGAGACTACCCCCCTCCCCATTCACTCAGACACAAGTATATACACGCGGTGACTGTAGTGCAGCCTGAGTGGGGGGTCGGGCAGTAGTGCAGCGGGTTAAGCCAAGTGGCACAAAGCGCAAGGACCAGCGAAAGGATCTTGCTTGGAGCCCCCCGGCTCCCCACCTGCAGGGGAGTCACTTCACAGGTGGTGAAGCAGGTCTGCAGGTGTCTATCTTTCTCTCCCCCTCTCTCCCCTCTTCTCTCGATTTCTCTCTGTCCTATCCAACAACATCAATGGCAACAATAACAATAATGGCAACAACATGGGCATCAAAATGGGAAAAAAATGGCCAACAGGATCAGTGGATTCGTAATGCAGGCACCGAGCCCCAGCGATAACCCTGGAGGCAAAAAAAAAAGACAAAAACAAAAAAACATGAAGTCAAGCCAGAAGGTCCTGTATTGTCCATTCTGTTCTGTTTTGCTTTCAAACCCCAGGTCCTAACAGTTACCCTCTGGCCCCACTCCATCTCCCTCCCCCAGCCACCAGCTTTGGGCCCTTCCTGCTCCCTGACTGGGGCAAGAGGGTTCACCTAAATTCACAGCAGGCACCTTTTGGTCCATTACATCACCTGCCAAGTGAGCTTTAAATGCATCACAGACAAGATCCCCACTTGGGCCCCACATGTCCAGCCCCAGCTGAGTACCGCCAGGCTCTGCCAACAGACTCAAGGGGCCACTATTCTGCCTGAACAAGACCAGATGTCTGCCAAGTTACTTTCCCAGGAAATGGCTGCGGTCTGGGAACCATCCACACCACCCCAAGGCCCCAGGTGAACAGGATGCCTCTAAGTGATTCTGCTTGGGGCCTGGCTAGGACTCACTCAGCTGCCCCCTGGCTAGAGGGGATGGAGGGGGCTGGTGGAGGTGACATGTGTCTCTCTGTGTCACTCTGGGGGCAGAGGTGGACGCCTGTGGTGTGTGGACAAGGTGAGTAGTCACCTGTGATCAAGCTCAGGTCATCAGAGACTATATCTTCACACACCAATGTCTGAGCCTGTATCTGTGGGGGAGCCGGGGTGCTTACTGCCTCTGTTTAACCCCGGACCCCAGCTCTAATGGCCATGGGATTTTCATTCTTTCTTTTGGAGAGCTGGTATTGGGGTTGAGAGCAATGTCACTGGGGCTTCATCAGTCCAGGTCAACTTTTTTTAAAAAAAGATTTTATTTATTTACTTATTAATGACAAACATAGGAGAGAGAGAGAGAGAGAAAGAGCCAGACATCACTCTGGTACATGTGTTGCTGGAGCTTGAACTCAGGACCTCATGCTTGAGAGTCCTATGCTTTATCCACTGCGCCACCTCCTGGACCACCAGACTAACTTTTCTTTTTAGACAGAAAAACAGACAGGGGATCTGTGCAGTGGTGCACCTGGTTAAGAGCACATCTTACCATTTATAAAGATCCAGGTTCAAGGCCCCCACTCCCTGCCTGCCTGCATCACCATAAACCAGAACTGAGCAATGCACTAGTCTCTCCTTTCTCTCATTATCTCTCTCTATTTCTCTGTATCTCTCTCATTAAAATAAAAAAAAATTTTTTTTAAAGGAAAGAATGGTTGCTGGAAATGGTGGCTTTGTAGTGCGGACACTGAGTCCCAGTGGTAATCTTGGTGGTAGTAAGACAGAGAGAGAGAGAGAGAGAGAGAGAGAGAGAGAGAAGAAACACAGACAGAGAAACATCACAGTACCAAAACCTCCCTCAGTACAGTGGGGGCTGGGCTTGAACCTGGGTCCTGCTCATGACAGCAAATGCAGTCTTCAAACAAGCCGTCTTCACCTTAGATTCTCAGATCCTCTAGGGGTCTCTTCTCTCTTCTGCCTCTAGCAGATGATGCTGGTACCCTGCCCATTCCCTCACTACACACCATGAGACACCTGCCACCCACCAGAGCCGGCACTGCCTCACTGCGAAATCGCCTTCTCCGTGGGAGCCTGGATTAACAGATGGAGCGGTTGGTGCTGATAGACAGCCGAGCCCATGGCTAAATTCCTCTTAGATCCATAACCCGGGGAAGGGCGTTCTTTTCCCTTCCTCTGCCTTCAGTCCAATTATCAAGACACCCCGAATTAGCACAGCTGTGTTTTGTATCTGTTAGTATTTCTTTATCATTCTTTTGGGGCGTTAATAGTTTACAGTAAAATTGTTGACACACAGGTACAATTCTCCATCTCCCTGTGACGGGTGTCTGCAAAACACTCTCACCCCCAGCTTAGGGCCCTTTCCAGCACCCTGCACCAGCACCCAAAGCCTCCCTAGCCCCTTCCTTGCCCTCCCTCCCTAGAGCCCTTCTTTTGGTGCCGTAACCACACCCCATCCAAGTTTTACTCTGTGTTTTCTCTTTCTTCCCTTGCTCCTTGCCCAGCGGCATTCCTGTGTGCGCGTTCAGATGCGGTTTCCTCTGTGTAGGTGGGCCTGATTCTGTAACACACACTGGCTGGTGTTTCCCATAGAATGTGTGCTGTTCAGTGTTAAAAAAAAAAAAAAGCAAACATCAAGTACATGTATGTCATACTGTATATGTGTATATGGATATATTGTGGACATACAGCTATGTGGCAGGGGGAGATGGCATAATGGTTATGCAAACAGATTCTCATGCCTTAGGCTCCAAGGTCCCAGGTTCAATCCCCTCACACCACCATAAGCCAGAGCTGAGCAACGCTCTGGTAAAAAATAAAATAAAATGAGATAAAATAGTTGAGGGAAATAGCATCATGGTTATGCAAACAGACTTCCATTCCTGAGGCTCCAGGTCCCCCGTACCACCATGAGCCACAGCTGAGCAGAGCTCTGGTAAAAAGCAAAAACTAACAAACAAACGAGAAATGTGCTTCAACAACAATGTGACACTCTGCATGGTCTCATTTAACTTGCATGAGCGATTTATCAATAGGGCATACTATTTATTCTTTAATAATAGGGCATACTGCTTGTGCTTTCTAAAGAGGAAACTCAGAGAGGGGAAAGACTTCTGACTAGAGTGACATAGTTAGAAGATAAGTCACATGAAGGAGTCGAGCGGTAGCACAGCGGGATAAGCGCACATGGCGCAAAGCGCAAGGACCGGCATAAGGCTCCCGATTGGAGTCCCCGGCTCCCCACCTGCAGGGGGAGTCGCTTCACAGGCAGTGAAGCAGGTCTACAGGTGTCTATCTTTCTCTCCTCCTCTCTGTCTTCCCCTCCTCTCTCCATTTCTCTCTGTCCTATCCAACAATGATGATATCAATAATAACAGTAATAATAACTACAATAATAAAACAACAAGGGCAACAAAGGGAATATACATATATATACACACACACACATATAGGTAGATAGATAGATAGACAGACAGACAGACAGACAGACAGACAGATAAGTCACTTGTGATTCCCACACAGTGGTCCCCTTGACGAGTGCCAAGTCACCAACCTCTCTTGGGGATATATCTAAAAGAGGCAAATACACCCATCGAATGACCCTTGGCGCACATCCATCCACAGCAGCACAGTTTGTAACAGCCCAAACTTGGGGGAAACGCAGTGTCCAAGGACAGGTGAGTGGCTGAGGGTGGCATGGTCTACAGACACAGTGCTTGCTGGGCTGGGCTGGTTTTCCTCCAACTTTCTCCAGGGGTATGCGTAGGAAGTGTTTGTTTGTCTAAGAGCTGGGTGGAAGCGAGCTGTTTGAGACTGTAAAGCCGGGTAATGGACACTGTGCCTGTTACATTACATTTTATGGTTTTATAGCAATTACACTGCATTTTATGGTGTCATAACATATTACATTTTATGGCTTAATATCAGCTTTAATATAAGAGACCGTGGCCTGGAATTTTAACAAGGGGAGGCTTCTCCTGGTGGGATGGAGACAGACATGACCACAAGCCTGCCTGGAGGGAGGCTGGGGAGCTACAGCAGCCTCTGTCTCTCACTCGAACCCTGAAACCCAAGCCACACACCCATTTCTGCATTTTCCCCTGTTCTCTCTGGAGGATCCAAGTTGAAGGAAGGCAGCTATGGGCTCCCAGTACCCCCATTCCTTTTTTGTTCCTTAAAAAAAAACATTTCATTTTGTTTTAATGAGAGAAATCAAGAGAGAGAAAGACACAGAGAGAGAAAGAGAGAGAGAGAGAGAGAGAGAGCAGAGCTCTTCTCAGGTCTGGCTTCTGGTGGTTTTGGGGATTGAACCTGGGACCTCAGAGCCTCAGACATGAGAGTCTCTTTGCAGAACCACTATACTGTCCCCCCAGCCTCAGCACCCCCATTTCTTCCTCACCCCTATCTCCTCATCCCTGGGTGGTCTCACCAGAGCATTGAACACACAGGCCCTCTGCATCAGGTTAGTAGCCTTTTTCTTCAAGGCACTGGGAAGCCACTGAACTTTCTTTCTTTTTTTTTTAATTATTTATTAAATTATTTATTAATGAGAAAGATAGGAGGAGAGAGAAAGAATCAGACATCACTCTGGCACATATGCTGCTGGGGATTGAACTCAGGACCTCATGCTTGAGAGTCCAAAGCCTTATCACTGCACCACCTCCCGGACCACGCCACTGAACATTCTTAAGCACAGCAGTGATCAGAATCTATGGGGCTTTGAACTCTCCGTTTCAACTTCCCTGAAGACCAGTCTCCCGTGGCCAACATCAAGCTGCTCCACCAGCCTCCCTGTGCTATTGTGAAGATCACATGAAGCTCTTTATCCTAAGTCCTAGCACGCTTGGCAGCGAGAAGCCATGTTTGCCAGCCAATTGGTCAATATCGCGACTTCAACTTCAAGGTTTCTGTGTCCCTAAGAAGTTTCTCTAATCAATAAGACCGGGGTGGGGTTGGGGGTGTAGGGACTTACTCAGCAAGCTCTAGGACTTGTGATAAATGATAGATATTTGTTGGCTGTCTCATTCCAGTCTTCCAAGAAGCAGGTGCTAAAATGGACTGAAACGTGCAAGAGATTCACTAGGAGCAATGCCTGTGGGAGAAACCCGGGCAGGGCTCCGGGAAACCAGAGCAGCTGAGTGAGCAGCCATCAGACGAGGTGGGCCTGACCCCAGGTGAGGGCCAGAGAGAAGGGAAGGAAGGCGGGAGGGAGTGGCCACAGCATCTCAGGCTGCAATGCAAAGCCGTGCCGCAGCGCCCCTCGGCAGATGGCTGAGCCCAGGTCAGCTGTCATCACCGCCCTGTGTCCCCAGGACGTGGCCTGCCTTAGTATCCCCTCTGCACTGGGCCACCAGCTGGGGCAGCCCAGGGAAGACAGGTGACCTGATGGCGCTCAGTCCCCCCCTGAACTGCAATGATTGGTGCGTTCCTGGGCAGGTGACCTTCGCTGACCCAATTAGAGTGAACCTCAGAGTTTGGCCAGGCAAAGATGCAGGTTACCCTTTCCTGGGTCTAACTGGGAAAGGGTAGGGTCCAGGAGAGTTGGCAGCCCCACTGACCACATGAGGAGATTCCTGCTGGAAGAGGTCCCAACCAGAGAGAGAAGTGGTACAATGGAAAATGTTAAGCTCTCTCTCTTTCTCTCTTTTTTTTTTTTTTTTAGCTAACTTAGAGACAATATCTCCATATGAGACAATATCTCCATATGTGTTCAATTGATTTTTAATATATGTAGTCTAATCCTTTCACCTCTTTTTTAAAAAACTTTTTATATTTATTTATTTTCCCTTTTTGTTGCCCTTGTTGTTTTTCATTGTTGTTGTAGTTATTGTTGTTGATGTTGTCATTGTTACATAAGACAGAGAGAAATGGAGAGAGGAGGGGAAGACAGAGAGGGGGAGAGAAAGACAGACACCTGCAGACCTGCTTCACCGCCTGTGAAGCGACTCCCCTGCAGGTGGGGAGCCAGGGACTTGAACCGGGATTTTACACCGGTCCTTGCAACTTGCGCCATGTGCACTTAACCTGCTACCATCTTTTCACGTCTTAATTAGCAACTTTAAAAAACTATTTTATGTAAGATACAAGTATTTTTTTGTTGTTTGTTTAGTGCATAGAAACAGATAAATTGAGAGGGAAGGGGGAGATCGAGAGGGAGAGAGAAAGACACGTGATGCACTACTTCACTGCTAGTGAAGCTTCCCCACTGTGGGTGGGGGCTCAGGGATTGAACCTGGGTCCTTGCACACTGTAATATATGATCTCTACCAGGTTTACCACCACCCGACCCCATATTATTTAGCAACATGTTGAGGGGTGCTAAAAACAAAACTACTTTAAAGAGAACAGACCAGGACTGGGGAGACAGCATAATGGGTCTGTGAAAGTCTTCCATGCCTGAAGGCTCTGAAGTCCCCGGTTCAATCCCCAGCACCATCATAAGCCAGAGCTGAGCAGGGCTTTAGTCTCTATCTCCCCCCATTTCTCTCTCCCCCCCCTCTTTCCCTCTCTCTTTCTGTATCCCTCATTAAAATAAATAAACATATATATTTAATTCTTGTATTTTTTTCTTTATTGGGGAGAACTAATGGTTTACGGTTGACAGTACAATACAGCTGTTGGTACATACTTTCCACATAACACTCTAACTCCCCCCCACCTAGGTCGTCCTCCGCCATCTTGTTCCAGGACCTGAAACTGCCCTTCACCCCCAGAGTCCTTTATTTTGGTGTAATACTCCACATCCAGTCCAAATTCTGCTCTGTGGATAAGTAGACGTATTTTTAAAAGAGTACAACCCCGTGTTTTGATGTCTCTGCACATTAGCACCAACACAGCGACAGTCGAGGTGAAAAGCAGACACGTCACCAGCCTCACCACCAAGTCGCTTCCTGCTTCACTGAATCCTCAGTCAGTCCGTACCCTGCACAATCCTGGATCTGTTTTCTGCTAAGGATAAGCATTCCAGAATGTTCTGTAAACTAAACAACAGCGCATACACCTTTTAATTGGTCTCACTTCTCCCACTCAGCATGATTAATTGGAAATGTCTCCCTGGTGTGTGTCCACAGTTCATCTGTTTTAGTGTTAAGCAGTGCTC
Organism: Erinaceus europaeus; assembly: GCF_950295315.1. Lineage (NCBI taxonomy): Eukaryota > Metazoa > Chordata > Mammalia > Eulipotyphla > Erinaceidae > Erinaceus > Erinaceus europaeus. The sequence continues at coordinate 7,303,883 of NC_080167.1, read as the reverse complement.
CGTGTTACGTGTGTTCCTGTTTGGGTAGCCAGTCACCTGCCAGGGAGCATTAGGGTAGCTCCCAACTTGGGGTTATTGTAAATACAGCTGTTCTGAGCACCATGAGTGCATTGGTATAGGTATAGATGCTTTCATTTCTCATAGATAAGCAGTAAGGAGTTGAATAGTTGATTCAGAAGATAAAACAGTTCTTGTTTTTTAACTTATTTTTTTTGTTGCCAGCCTTATAACTGAGGCTTGGTGTCTACACCATGAATCCACCATTCTCAGGGGCCACTTTTCCCTCTAAAAACATCTTATTATTATGACAGAGACTAAGAGAAATAAGGGGAGAGAGGGTGAGAAAGTGAGAGACAGAGATAGGCACCTGCAGCCTGCTCCACCACTTAGAAAGTTTCCCCCTGCAGGTGGAGACCAGGAACTCGAACTTGCGTCCTCATGCATGGTAACTTGAATGCTTTACTGGCTGTGCCATCACCTGGCCCCTAGAGATAAATTCTTTTTTCAATTTATGTATTTATTATTTGATAGGGCAGATAAAAACTGAGAGGGAAAGGGGAGACAGAGAGGGAGAGAGAATGAGAGACACCTGCAGCTCTGCAGGTGGGACTGGAGGCTTGAACCTGGGTCCTTGCCCATGGTTAAGAGATGTGCTCGGGAGTCGGGCAGCAGCGCAGCGGGTTAAGCGCAGGTGGCGCAAAGCACAAGGACCGGCGTAAGGATCCCGGTTCGAGCCCCCAGCTCCCCACCTCCAGGGGAGTCGCTTCACAGGCGGTGAAGCAGATCTGCAGGTGTCTGTCTTTCTCTCCCCCTCTCTGTCTTCCCCTCCTCTCTCCATCTCTCTCTGTCCTATTCAACAATGACGACATCAACAACTACAATAATAATAACTACAACAATAAAAAACAACAAGGGCAACAAAAGGGAAAATAAATAAAAGGATGTGCTCAACTAGGTGCGCCACCACCCTGACCCTTGGGATTTTCATGGATGAACATGTTGTCTGCAAATGACACCCATTTTATTTCTTTTCAATCTGTGTGCTCACTTCTCTGGCCAGCCCAGTTTCAAATGGAAACAATGGTGAACAGAAGCCCTTGCCTTGCTTGTGAAAGGGAGGCCGCATCTGCTCTTTTCTCAGGACGTGTCAGGTTAGTCAGTATGTTGAATTTAAGGCTTGTTGTAAATGTATTTAGTCTGAATGCAACGATTCCTCACTGATGAGGCAAGCCCCTTCTGTGTTCTCCCCAGAGCCCTAAGACACATGAGGCTTTCTGGTCTGGCTTGAGGGAGCAGCCCTGTCTCTCTGGGTCGCTGTGAGGGCCTGATCTGCTATCTGTCATCCACACAGATGACTCCCCCAGACTGACAGATGGTTTTCACAAGCCTGGGCTAACCACTGCTCTGCTCACCTTGGGAGCTTTCTCTCCCTCTCTGTGCACTAGTTCTCTCTCCACTGTTCTGTATCCACCCTGCATTCTCCACCCCGTGAGCTCTGTGTCTTAACTCAAGGCTTTTATGTGCTCCCCCACTCCTGCAGCCTGAGAACTATCATGGCAGACACTGGAGAAGACCTAGGACATACTTCACTTGTTTCCTGCTACTCACAGACCACTGCCTTTTCTTTCCTGAACTCTTGCTACTTGAAAATCATTGTACCATATATTATATCATGGCGGTGTGTGTGTGTGTGTGTGTGTGTGTGTGTGTGTGTGTGTGTGTGTGTGTAAAGCATGAAATGAAATCCCACTCCTGTTACCTCATAGACAGTTAGAAGGGACCTTGGTATTGTATACTTACATACAATTAATATTATGATTATAAATGTGGACTACAAAGGTTCTACAGGGATGCAGGGGTCACATAGGCTTCTAAGTTGAATATGGGCCCCAGATCACATCACATCGATGGGGTTTACAGTCAATAATATTTATACACCTTTCCCATATTTGGGAGCTACTCTCTTCCCTGATCCAGCTTTCTGGTCCTATTTCCAGCCATGACATCATCTCCCCAGACGATAACTTGGATCCACATGCATATCAGATTTCAGTCTTGAGGGAAAAAAGAAAAAAAAAACTAGTATAGCCACAGGCCCTTTGGAATATAACTAAAATATGCCTACTAGCTATCCACAAAATGGAGGACTCCCCAACTCTTCATCTGTGCTATTCCAGCCTTTAGGTCCATGATTGGGCAACAATTTGTTTGGCTTTGTATGTTAACTCTCTTTTCAGCCACCAGGTTCCAGATGCCAGCATGATGCCAACCAGACTTCCCTGGACAGACAAACCTACCAATATGTTCTGGAGCTCCACTTCCCCAGAGCCCCACTAGGGAAAGAGAGAGACAGGCTGGGAGTATGGACAAACCTGTCAACGCCCATGTTCAGCAGGGAAGCAATTATAGAAGCCAGACCTTCCATCTTCTGCATCCCACAATGACCTTGGGTCCATACTCCCAAAGGGATAAAGAATAGGAAAGCTATCAGGGGAAGGGATGGGATATGGAGATCTGTTGGTGGGAACTGTGTCGAGTTGTACCCCTCTTATCCTATGGTTTTGTCAGTGTTTCCTTTTTATAAGTAAAATAAAAAAAATTTTTTTTAAGTTGTGTCATCTGTTTTCCCGTAAAATTCATTTATCATTCTATAACATAATTTCAGATGCTAGTTATGTGAGCTGGCTATCTGGGGTCAAACTAGGTCAGAGGATATTATCTGGTTCTGACTAAAATGCCAGAGGCAGGGAAGAGGTGGCAATAATTCTTGCCAAGTACGTCTGAGTAAGGGATCTGAACAGAAATGGGTTGGGTGGTGTTGGGAGGTGGTGAATTCACAGGAGCTGAAACGAGAAAAAGCTGGAGTCTGGATCCTGCTGCATCTTCCTACTAGTTGCAGGTGACCCTCCTGCATGCCCCATCTCTTGGCTTCCTCATTCCTGATGCGAGAGTAGTGATGGTGCCTAGCTAGTGAGGAGGACGGAAGCATCCCGGGAAAGAGCAGCGCCTGGCACAGACTGAGCTGCATGCCAATGTGTCAGGAATGGTGCTGTTAAGTAAGAGATGCAGCACTAGACAAATCAAATTCTTCTGGTAATGATCCAGTTGCAATTTTGCCTCATGTGCACCTGTAGCTTGAATGAAATCTAGACAAGTTGGGGATTTGCGCTGCACATGTCCAGCTCCTCCAGTCCCCACCACCACCCAATGCCTGAGCTAGTGTGTCAGCCCGGAGCTCAGAAAGGACCAGCAATCATCTCATTTACTTGATCAAAGACAAGAACGAGTGACACAGGATCTGGATCCCATGTGCATGTGTGGACCCCTGAATTATTAAGTAACTGATTGGGCTTCTGTGTGGAAGATGCTCTTTGTTGCAACTGCCCAACTACAGAGCTTCATAGCAGGAAAGGCCTCCCCTCCCCTGCCTACCTGCTCAAGATTCAGGCAACTCTGAGCGCGGCCTACTGCTGATTGGGCCACACCTAATGACGTCTAAATCACCTGGCCAGATCTGATCTGAGCACAGCCAGTTATGGGCTGACAGGTGGTGCACATCACAATGAAAAGAGACAGGCTGAACCATTCAGAGACTCTCCCGTGGAAATCTGAGGGGAAGGGAGACCCAGAAACTAAAGTAGAGACTCCAATAGTCAGGTTGGCCTGTAGGATGCCTGTCAGTAAAATAATATGAGGTCACCTTCTGCCCAGAAAGGCTCCGCTGGGCCAGGAAGAGGTGTATTTGTTACTGGTGGTGGTGTTTGTTTGTTTGTTTATTATTGTTTTTTAAAATTGATTTATTTATTCCCTTTTGTTGCCCTTATTGTTTTATTGTTGTAGTTATTTTTGATGTCATTGTTGTTGGATAGGACAGAGAGAAATGGAGAGAGGAGGGGAAGACAGAGAGGAGGAGAGAAAGACAGACACCTGCAGACCTGCTTCACCGCCTGTGAAGCGACTCCCCTGCAGGTGGGGAGCCGGGGTCTTGAACCGGGATCGTTACTCCGGTCCTTGTGCTTTGCACCACCTGCGCTATTTATTATTGTTTCAATACCCACCAGGGCTGTCACTGGGGCTTGGTGCCGGCACTATGAATCCACTGCTCCAGGGAGCCATTTTCCCCTTCTATTTTATTGGATAGGACAGAGAGAAATTGAGGGGGTTGGGGAGACAGAGAGGGAGAAAGACAGACACCTGCAGGCTTGCTTCACTGTTCCTAAAGCCTCTCCCCCAAGTGTGGAATGGGGGCTCAAACCTGCGTTCTTCCTATGGCCATGTGTGTGCCTAACTGGGTGCACCACCACCTGGCCCCCAGGGTGTTTATTTTTACGTTCAAAAGTTGCTTCATTTAGTTGATTGGTGTGTCTGTTTCTTCTATATGTCACAGATGAGTATTTGTTTTTCCTCATCAGTGTTTGTCTCCTTTTCTCTTAGTACATTTAATAAAATGCCTTCTAGATGTGTCCACAGTTACGTGTCATCTTCCTTTATAGCTGGATAGTATTTTGGTGTGTGTGTGTGTGTGTGTTTTCTTCTTTATTCATTTGTCAACTCAATGGGCACTTAGATTACTCCCAGTTGTTGAAATATGTAAAAAATGCTGCAATAATCATACAGGGGCACATTTATCCCCATGAATCAGCATTTATACATTTGGAGAATAAATACCCAGAAGTGGATGAATCATAAGGAATCTCTCTCTCTCTTTTTTTTTTTTTTGAGGGGGAATCTTCATACCAATTTGCAGTCTCACAGCAGCGTCAGGCCTCCTCTCTCCACATCCTTCCCCGTGGATAATCTCTCAGGTGTGAGGTAGGAGGAGGTTTTGAGGATGCAGAGACGTGGGCAGGCAGAGGCACAGGCAGCAGACAGAATGCACAGTCAACTGTAGCTACGGAGGAAAGAAACAAGTCCCTAAACTGCCTCAGCGCACTAAGGAGCTCCCTTTTCTGACCACAATCCAAAGATAGCCCTTTGGGAAGTAACTTTTTCTATTCTGAAGAGAACAGAAGTAATTTCCCTGGGCAGATGACCTTACCAATGCTTCCTGGAAGCTCACATCTCCCAAGTCCAACTAAGGAAAAGATAGAAACAGCCTGGGGGTCTGGATCCACCTGTCTATGCCATGTCCAGTGGAGAGGCGATCACAGAAGTCAGAATTCCACCTTCTGCACCCCATAAAGAATTCGGTCCATATTCCCAGAGGGATAAAGAATAGGAAAACTTCCAATGGAGAGGATGGGATACAGAACTCTGGGGGTGGAAGCCGTATGGAATCATAACCCTATTATAATTATAACCCTTACAATCTTGTGAACCAATATAAAATCACTAATCAAAAGAAAACTTTAGAGAGAGAAGTAATGCATTATCCCTGGGGAAAAAATGCCAAGAGGCAAGAATATAAAAGCAATCTGGATTCTCATCCTCTCAGTGTAGAACATTCCTTCTAGTTCTATTTTTCCAGGCAGTTGAAGCCATATTTTCCTCTACAAAACTGAACTCACATCATTCAATATGCTATTTTGCTTCTTTTGCTTAACTGCGTATCACGGAGTTTCTCTTACTCAACAGATGATTTAGAATGAATCCATAGTATTCCAACCTAATTGTCACTGGACAATTCTCAAGGTGTTTTCTTTGTTTTTGTAGATAATGTTGCAAATCACCTATCTTTATAGAGAAATTTTAAACCTTACATTAAGTCTTCATTGGAAGACTGATAGCTGGGTGGATGGGAACACACGACTGTTAAGGGTTCCAACAGATATTGTTAAATTACAATTTAGTAACTCCTCAGACATTTGTGTTACCATCACTAGTGTATGAATGTGCCTGAGGCAAGTTTTTTTTTTTTTTTTACAGAGACAGAGAAGACAGAGAGAGAAAAAGGGAGGGAGGGAGGGAGGGAGAGAGAGAGGGAGAGAGGGAGAGAGGGAGAGAGGGAGAGAGGGAGGGAGAGAGAGAGAGAAAAACACCACAGCACCAAAGCTTCCTTCAATAGAGTAAGGACTGGGCTCATACCTGGGTCCAGCATATGACAAAACAGTGCAGTATCCAAATGAGTTATGCCACTGGCCAAATCAAAGGCTTATTTTTTTTTTTTTTGAGTCCACCAGATAGATCAAGGAGAGAGGCCCCATTTTCTGGCAAGATGTCTTCTTATCCAGTAGGCTCTGAATAACGGCTTGTTTTCCCAAAGTCAAGTTGCCACTGGGAATGACTAAATCACCCATCCTCCTTCTCCGAGGTCAGTTGAGGGGCCTGTGCTCTGCTCCAGCCCCGCTCACAATGTCCTGCTCTCTGGGAAAACCACCGCGTATGCAAGAAACCCCAAGCTCGAAACCCTCCCCCTCCCTGAGTCCCTGACCTCCTTAGAGTAGATCCTGTCTGGTTCTCTCTTCCCCAACGCCACGACCGACCGACGGAGAAGAGAAAGAGGAAAACGAGGCACATGCAGAGCTCATGAAAACAACCCATTACTTCGATGCTTTGGGGCACGACAAAAGCGAGCGGGCAGTGGTGTTTTAATCAGGCCTGTGGAGGAGGAACAGCCACGGGGGGCTGCCTGGCGGCAGAGGAAGCAGGTCCTCTCTAGAAGGCTCCTGCAGTGATAATGTCACCTGCTGTGTACACGGGGGTGGAAAACAGACGCTGAAGCAGAGCACGTTACATCAGAGGTAATGGGTTTTTTTTTTAATTGTTTTCAAATTTGGGATGAGCATTTTAATTGAAGTAGTTGGAAGGTTAATATAACTTTTGTATTTGATTATCTAGCAAGGAGAAGGGGAAGTGGAGAAAAGTGGGTAGGGGGAATGATATAGTGTGTGTGTGTGTGTGTGTGTGTGTGTGTGTGTATTTTAAAGGGGAAGAAGATAAACCAGCAACAACAACCTTCCATAACACAGAACATGATAAATTCCACTTCTGTACAATGGTTCTCATTATCTGTGGTGGAGGCAAAATGATTTCTGTAATAATTAGGGGCAGGAGCAGAGAGAGGCTGACAGCAGGAGGCTCTGACTTAACCCCCAGCATGCTGGAACAGAGCTACACCTTTCTTCTTGCAGTACTTAAAAAAAATTTTTTTCCCTTCTCTCTCTCTCTTTTTTTTCCTCCAGGGTTATCTCTGGGGCTAGGTACCAGTACTACAAATCCTCTGCTCCTAGTGGCCATTTTTCCATTTTATTGGCTAGGACAGAGATTGAGAGGGGAGAGGGAAAAAGAGAGGGAGAGAGAAAGAGAGACACTTGCAGACCTGCTTCACTGCCTGTGATGCATTTCCCTCCTGCAGGTAGGGTGTAGGGGCTTGAACCCAGGTTCTTGCACATAGGGCTATGTGCTTTTAACCACCATCCGGCCCCCTTTCATTACTTTGTGTATTAAAAGTCGGGATGGCTCTAGGATTTGGGAGTGGTGTGTCTCTACAAACAGACACAATGCTAGGCATTTTTCTTCTCTATTTCAATGATTCTAGGAGAAATTGTGTTATCCTTTCTATACGGAGGAGCGGCCCACACTCAGAAAGGTTAAGTGACCAGCTCAAGGTCACACAGTTGGGATGAGAAGCCTGGGGCTTTGACTCCAACTTCACTGACTGCCAGGTCAGCATCATATCCTAAGACCAATCTGGCTTATATATAACCGAGCTTGGATCTTCACTACCACCTCAAATTTATCTTCTATAAAATGACAGTTTTTTTTTTCTTTTTTTTTTCTTTTTTTGCCTCCAGGGTTATCGCTGGGGCTCGGTGCCTGCACCACGGATCCACCGCTCCTGGAGGCCATTTTTCCCCCCTTTTGTTGCCCTTGTTGTTTATCGGTGTTGTTTTTACTATTATTGTTGTTGTTGTTGGATACGACAGAGAGAAATCGAGAGGGGAGGGGAAGACAGAGAGGGGGAGAGAAAGATAGACACCTGCAGACCTGCTTCACCACCTGTGAATCGACTCCCCTGCAGGTGGGGAGCCGGGGCTCGAACTGGGATCCTTATGCTGGTCCTTGCACTTTGCGCCACGTGCACTTAACCCACTGCACTACCGCCCGGCCCCAACAGTTGTAATAATAATAAGAAAACAATAGTGGGGAAGCAACTACAGAAGCCAGACCTTCTACCTTCTGCAACCCTCAACGACCCTGGGTCCATGCTCCCAGAGGGATAGAGAATGGGAAAGCTACCATGGGAGGGAGTGGGTTATGGGGATTGGGTGGTGGGAATTGTGTGGAGTTGTACCCCTCCTACCTTATGCTTTTGTTCACTAATCCTTTCTTAAATAAAAAATTTAAAAAAAAAAATAGAAAGGGGAGACAAATTTGTTTATACACTTTACTCTTTTGTACATTAAACATACAGTGTATTCTAAAAACTGAAAAAAAAAAGAATTAAAACATCTGGGAATTGTGTGAAAAAAAAAAAACAATAGTAATTGTCATGGCACTTACTCCCTGGGTTCTGCTTTTGATCTTATGTTTTTAAAAGATTTTTAAAATATATTTATTTTTAAAATATCCATTAGTTTTGAATTTGATTGGACAGAGAGAAATTGAGATGGGGAGATAGAGAGAGACCTGCAGCACTGCTTCAGTGCGCATGAAGCACCCCCCACACCCAGTGCAGGTGGGGACTAGGGGCTTGAACATGGTAAGGTGTACATCCAGCTGGGTGCCTCGGGCGTGTTCAGTCCTGAGCTCTACCACCTGGGCTGTTTCCTCCAGCTACTTATCTTATGCCTGGAGAGTTAACTGAGGTGATTGTTGAGGACTTAGCGTGGTTCTGGGAACAAAGAAAATGCCCGGCAAACAGTGGTCTCCGTGATAACAGCTTCTGCCTGCCTCTGCAGGAATCTTCTATTTTCAGGGGCCTCTGAGGAAAAGGAGTTTTTGCAGGTGTGGTTCCCAACCTCTAGACTTTTGCCATTCATGGAGATAAAAGAGCAGGCTCTCCCCTCCCGCCCCCAATATCCGGTATCTCTCTCTAGTCTGGTGGGTGGACAGGGGACGGCAACCCAACAGCCCCTCCTTCTGGGCGTCAGAGGCTCTGCCTCCGTATTAACACATGTCCTGCCCCTTCCCCTACTCCTACCAGGGCTCCTGAGTCTTTGTTTTGGAAAACAGGATCCCTTCCACCATCTAGAAAAGGATGGGGAGGAGGCAGGGCGAGGCTCTGGTGCAACTGGTAGAGAGCGCGTGTAACAGTGCTCAAGGACCCGGGTTCAAGTCGCTGGTACTCACCTGCAGGAGGAAAGTTTATAAACGGTGAAGCAGATCTGTGGGTCTCTCTCTCTCTCTCCTCTATCCATCTCTATTTCGCTGTCTCTAGCCAACAGATCAATAAAATATCAAAAAGAAAAGAAATAAAAGGACACACAGTATTAGTGTCTGCCATCTGCCAGGCATTCAGGAAAGTTTGTGTTGAATGGGTGGGTACAGGAGTGGAGAAATACAGGAAGTGTGACCTTTTTAAATTATTTATTTATTTATTTATTTATTGGATAAAGAAATTGAGAGGGGAGGAGGAGGAATGGGGCAGAGACTTGCATAAGCACTTCCCCATTCATGATTTTTTCCCCCTGCAGGTGGGGACTGGGGGTTTGAACCCAGATCCTCGCGAATGGTAACATGTGCACTCAATCAGATGTGCCATCTCTCAGGCCCTTGACCTTCTTATTTATGTATATATTTAATCAGCCACAGAGGGATGGGGTCTGGCACTTGAGCTTCACTGGCCCACTGGCTGTGAAGTGCTGTGGGGCACAGACGACATTCAGTGACTGTAGCTGTCACCATCATCACCACTGTTGCTGCTGAGACCAGACCCTCCTGTAACTCCCTTGCCCTCTCCTGCCTCTCGAGCCACATTCCCGGGTCCCTCTGACCATGGATTTTGTGTACCCCTGTCAACTCCTTGGTCTCCCTTGCTTCCCGCCATGCAGGGGAACAGTCCCATCCAGCAGACCCCAGGGGCCCCCCTTCTCTGTCTCCAACGAGTCCATCTTCCTCCCCGGAAAAGCACATCATCTTGAATCACTTCATCCCTGGACTGAATCATCCCTGACAGCACACACACACTCTGCCTACCCACAGACCTCAGGCAGGACCAGCTCTAACTCAATTCTCATTTCTTTCAGGTGAGAGAGAACAGCTGTTCTGTGACCTGGGGTGGGGGAGGCTGCAAACTTCCCCAAGAAATCGCTGTAGCTTTGACCTTTCTACTTATCTGCAGACCTGGACCTTCTCCCAAAGAGCTCACAAACAAATGCTACAGGGAGTGTGTGTGTGTGCGCGCGCGCCAGCATGCAGGGGCGGAAGAAACATGAGCAATAACAATGAAGAAAGCAAGAGTGGCCATCACCACTGCTGACCCTTATTAGCACCTAGCAGAGGCCAGGGCCTAGGCCTGTATGGGGGCGTCTTTGTCCCTCAGTGACAGACACTGTTCTGGGCTTCGCAGAGGAGGGAAAAGGGGGCACAGGAGGTTAAATGGCTCGCCCAGGGGCACACAGCCCACAAACGGAGAAGTTAGAATCTCAGCTCACACAGATTGGCTTTAATTATTGAAGACATACGATGTGGCCAGATTCCGCTGGGTGAGTGGACAGGAAGTACAGGAGACACAGCCCCTGCCTGGGGGACCTTGAGGTCTAGGGGGCAGGGGAACTGAGGCACTAGATGCACAAATCAGTGCACACAGCAGGTGTTTTTGTCTATTCTGACTTACAGAATACTGAAGGACTTGTGTAAGTTCTTCTGCCAGTGGCGGAACCAGGACTGGACATCCAGTGGCATCAAGTTCCTTTTTCCAACTTAAAGAGCATGCTTCTCGACCTCAGTAACACTGGTATTTTTTTTTTAATATATTTTTACTGGGGCCAGGCAGTAGCACACCCAGTTAAGCATACATGTTACCAAGTTCAAGCCCCCGGCTCCCCACCTGCAGAGGAGACACTTCACAGGCAGTGAAGCAGGTCTGCAGGTGTCTCTCTTTCTCTCCCCTTTTCTCCCTCCCCCTCCTCTCTCAATTCCTCTACTGTATTATCAAATAAAATAGGAGAGAAAAAGGAAAAAAGAAATTAAAGAAAAGCACCCAGGAATAGTGCATTTGTAGTGCCAGCACCAAGCCCCAGCAATAACCCTGGTAGCAATTAAAAAACAAAATTTCTTTATTAATTGGAGAGAGACCGAGATAAATCAACAGGGAAGGGAGAAACAGGGAAGGGAGACACCTGCAGCCCTGCTTCACAGCTCATGAAGCTTTCCCCCTGCAAGTGGGGGCTGGGGGCTCGAACCCAGGTCCTTGAACAATATAACATGTGGACTCTACCAAAGCCAACCACCACTTGACCCTCCATTGATATTTTCTGTGCACGATTCTTGGGTCCCTGGGGCACTGAGTGGAGATTGTCCTCAATGTTACAGGATGTTGGGCTGCATCCCTGGCCTCCAGCCACTAGGGGTCAGTAGTGATCACACCTTGATCTTGATCACACAAAGCCTTTCCCAGTGACCCCTGCAGGAGAGGGGCCCTCCTCCAGATTGAACACCACTGCCAGATGCATCCCCACCCTTCAACTCTGCCTTTTTTTGTTTTTAACCATTTTTAAAAAAATATTTATTTATTTAAAATATTTATTTTTTAAACATTTTTAAAATGCCTGTGAAACGACTCCCCTGCAGGTGGCGAGCCGGGGGCTCGAACTGGGATCCTTTTGCGGGTCCGGCTTCGGGCCACGTGCGCTTAACCCACTGCTACCGCCCTACTCCCTAAATATTTATTTTTATTTGGCATGACAGAGAGAAACTGAGAGGGAAGGGGGATAGAGAAAGACACCTGCAGCACTGCTTCACCATTCATGAAGCTTCCCCCCTGCAGGTGGGGGTTTGGGGGGGCTTGAACCCAGGTCCTTGCACATGGTAACATGTGTTCAACCCAGTGAGCCACCTCTTGGTCCCCCTTTTAGCCAGTTTTCAACATGGTATTTTAGACTTATTCCTGCAAGACACACACACACACACACACACACACACACACTGCTCAGCTCTGGCATAAGGTGCTGCTAGGGACTGCATCTGGGCCCTACCTCTGGGACCTCAGGTGTGTAAGTCCTGTGCACTGATACTGAGATAGCTCCCCAGCCCTCAGCATTAAAGTTAGGCCACCACCAGAGTAAGGGGGAACTCAATCATCCCTTTGGCCAAACACCCAGGGAGCTGCCCCAAGCAGCCTTAGGAGGAATAACACATAGGGCTGACTGACTGCCACCAGGAGCAGGAGGGCCTGCGCTGGCCTGGGCTGTGCTCCCTGGCACTAGGACCCCTCCTCCCCAGCTCTGCAGGATGGGGCAGATGCAGTCCTACTCTGACTCAAGGCCAGCTTTTTCGTTTTGGTACATTTCAATCAATAGAAGCACCAGGTGCTTCCAGGACAGATATTTCCTGTGGACACTTTCTGTGTCCTGAGCAGGTGGCCCTGTTCAAGCTGGATTGTCAGGCCTTTCAATCAAGGGCTTTATTCCCAGAAGATGGGTGATGGCCCCCGGGGGGAGGGAGCTCGAGTGTCAGCCCCAGGCAGGAGAGTATTCTGCTGTCTACCTTCTTCTGTGTGTTTCCAAGAGGCTAGGAGGAGTCCCTCTCATATCAGAGGCCCGTAATGGAGCCTGGGGTGAGAGTCACCGACAAGCAGTGGAGTCCCACTGTGGACCCTTGTTGGCCAAGTGACGTGATGTGAGAGGGACCGCTACAGTTCTCTGGGTCACAGCACTCTGGTATGGAAAATAGATTATAACTGAGCAGGAGAGACTCCATTTTGACTTTTTAAAAATACTTTATTAGTTATTGCATAGAGACAGAAAGAAATCAAGAGGGAAAGGGAAGGTAGGGAGACACCTGCAGCCCTGCTTCAGCACTCATGAAGCTTCCCTCCTGCAGGTGAGGACCAGGGGTTTGAAGCGGGGTCCTTGTGCCCTGTAACATGTGCTTTTAAGCAGGTGCACCGCTTCTTGGCCCCCATTTTAACTTTTTTAAATTGTTGATGTAGTTATTATTATTGTCATTGTTACTGATGTCATCATTGTTGGATAGGACAGAGAGAAATGGAGAGAAGAGGGGAAGACAGAGAGAGGGGGAGAGAAAGACAGACACCTGCAGACCTGCTTCACCTCCTGTGAAGCAACTCCCCTGCAGATGGGGAGCCGGGGACTCGAACCGAGATCCTTATGCCATTTTAACTTTTAAGTTAGCCACCCTCCCAGCTGCTTGGAATTTACCACAGCAACCCTCTCCATGGCCTTCACTGCAGGTTTTCCCAGGTTATCTCAACAGAAATGATTTTGCTGAGTGTGTATGTGTGTCTGACACCCGACAGCTGCCTACAGCTGTCAAGCAGAGAACAGACAGGCGTGTCAGGGGGAAGGTCTCTGGTGAGCAGCATGAGGGCCTCAAGGTGCGAGTCTGACACAGTGACATTCTGTGTTCAGCAGTGTAGAAGGTCATGTGGAACCCACTGACTGTTGCCACCTTTGCAGAGACCGACATACTAGACTCCCCCCCTTTCTCCAAGCTCCCCCACACCCTCTCTTTTGGTCTCAAGCCCCCATTTCCTTCCCTCCTCCTCCTCTGCCTTCTTCTTCTTATCTCCGGGGTTATATCTGTGGTCCCATATCAAAATGATTCCGCCATCCCCAGTGGCCATTTATTTATTTCATTTTTTAGAGGCTTTTAAAAAAATATTTATTTATTTATTTATTTATTTTCCCTTTTGTTGCCCTTGTTGTTTAACATTGTTGTGGTTATTGATGTTGTTGTTGTTGGATAGGACAGAGAGAAATGGAGAGAGGAGGGGAAGATAGAGAGGGGAAGAGAAAGACAGACACCTGCAGACCTGCTTGCCCAATTGTGAAGCGACTCCCCTGCCCAGTGGCCATTTATTTTCCCTCTGTGGTATATATATGTATATGAAGATAGAACAAGAGTAGGAGCGACAAAAAGGAGACATGCCCACAGCACTGTTCCACCCCTTGTGAAGTTTCCTCCCTGCAGACGGGGACTGGGGGATTGAACCCAGACCCTCAGGTGTGGAACCATGTCCACTCTACCGGGTGTGCCATCCCCCAACCACCCACTCCCTTTCTGTCCTCATAGTATCCTAAACCCCCAGCCTGAGAGGATGATGATTTTTGGAGCCACGAACCTGCCATGTTCCTGGATAATTGGTTTCTGGAAATAAACCCATTTTCTATCCAGCAGCCTTTGTCTCCGTACTAGCTCTCCCGCCATAAGCACCCAACCTTGGCGGTCAGTGGCAATATTAGCATTAGCCATTCCACTGAGAGCAAAGCCTATTGTTAGGCAGTTGCAGGCATTGTAATAGCAGGTGACCCTTACTGAAAAGAATTGGGCTCTTAGAGAAAGCATGTGATGGGGATATGACAGTCACAGCCATTTGATTTGTGACAGAAGCAACGGACTTGCAGACTTGCCTCTAAGTTTGCTGGACTGAGAAGGCTGTGGGATGGTGCAAAACAGAAATCATTGGCTCCTACTTCCAGCTGCTCTTTTGCTTGACAGCACAGACGGGAATTTCTCTGCCCTCTGGCCAAGGTCAAAGACAGGCTCACTTCTACATTCTCTGCAGTACGGGCTTTCTGTTTTGAAAATGCACAGACATGGAGTCCCTGGCTCTGAATAACGCCGTGACTTTTCTGATTTTGTCCTAAGAACAGAATTGGTCATGTTAATAGAGAAACCTGGGAATTCCAGGATAAGATTTGAGACAGAAATTGGGAGTGTGTCTATTAGTCCCCTGGTTAAGAGGCTGTGTGGCTTTTGACACGCCTCTGAATGCTTTCCACGTGTATTAGATGTCTGGGGCGGTTTCTCCAGCTTTTTCTCCTCTCCCACCAACGGTATCCAGCTGCCGGTGGGCTTACCTGCCACCCTCCTTCAGTTTTGTGATTTTCACATGCCTGTCTAGGGTGGGCCCTGATTGGCTAACACCATTAAGTGCACACTACCCAACATCCACTGTGATTGGTTGAGCAATGGACATATGACCCAGCCGAGACCAATGAAGCGTAAAGAGAGTTTTTACTGAGGATTTTGGATACAGGCACGTGTTCGGCTCTGCTTGAGACCTAGCTGACCTGTCTCCCTCTGGGGCCACTGTGGTGGGAGGGGGTCTGAGACTAGGGGGTCCCTGTGAGCTAGTCAGATGAGACCAACAGGGCAGCAGAGAGAATTATGTAGCATCACAGTCAGAGCCGGATTGATAGTATGAACCCTGGACCAAACCATGCCTGAATCAGAAGCTCCCAGGATAATCCTGGCAGGAGTATAATCTCCCATCCCCCCAGCCCAATTTTTTTTTCCCTCAACAACTTTAGTTTTCCAGTAGGGAAAGTTAGAAACAGGCTGGGGGGATGGGGCAGCCTGCCAATTCCCATGTCCAAAGGAGAAGAAACTACAGAAGCCAGATCTTCCACTTTCTCAGAAACAATTTTGATCCATACTTCCAGAGGGGGAAAGTGTTAGGGGAAGATGACCAGAAGGCTCTGAACATTAGGACCTGGAGAGAGAACAGAAAAAAAAAAAATCTGCATTTGAAAGCTGATAAACTAGAAAACTTTTACTTTGACATTAATAAAAGTAGACTTATTTACAAATAATAAAAAAATTTTTTAAACTAGTTTATTGTGGATTTTCTGTTGCTTGCAACCCAAATTCTACCTACTACAAGCCTGCATTCTCGACCTTACTCCCTCCCCAGATTACTCACATAATGAAACAAGAGAAGGCGCAAGGAAATAATAGATAAACAGCAAGGCACTGTACCAAGTAGATATGATGAAAATCAGAACGCTCATTACCACTGCCTCCAGCACTTCCCAGCCCAGAACAATCCAATTTGCCACACACGTGGGCATATTTCCTTCTACTCTTCTGAAATGTATTAGTTTCATTAAGTTGAGATTATTAGATCATGCATTGATAATGGTGCTGAATGGAGCTAATGGTATTATTCTCCTGTAAATAGAAATGTATTTAATTCATATTCTGTTAAGACTCCTTGTATTCACTGGTACTAATTACAAGCGGGCCCTCATCAGTGTGAGTCCAATTTGAGTAATCTGAATGACCGCCTGGGTCTCAGAGGAGGTGTCTGCACTGCCTGCCCGCTGGGAGAAGTGGAGGTCTTTTCCTGGGAGAATTGGAGGTCTTTTCAGCACCCCCAGACGAGTGGTGAGGCTCCTTCACTTCGTCTGCCCTGGTCTCCAAAGTCCGGCCCTCAGCCACCTTGATCAGCTGATATCACTTGTCCCCTGGAGCTCTGAAGCCAAGGCATACTTCTTTCTCCTTAAGGCTCTGGTCACCATGCTCCATCTCTAAACCAAGTTCTTAAATTATCTTGCAAAGAGGCAATCTGGAGGCTGTATTTTATAAGCTTGAGGATGCTGGGAAATTGGGAGACTCAATCCACCTCACTCAAAATGTGAAGGCTCGACACCTTGGAGGCGGCAGAATGGGGGACCAGAGTTGAGGTCTTTCAACACTTCTTCTGACCACTCAGCACAGCAGACTTCTGCCTTTGGGGAGAAGGGGGTCTCTCTATTGCTGACAGGAAAGGAATGATGAGAGAAAGAGAGAAAGAGAGAGAGAGAGAAGAGGGGAGGGAAGGGGAGGGGAGGGAAGGGGAGGGGAGGAGGAGAGGAGAGGAGAGGAGAGGAGAGGAGAGGAGAGGAGAGGAGAGGAGAGGAGAGGAGAGGAGAGGAGAGGAGAGGAGAGAGTTGGAGAAGGAGAAAGAGACTCTTTAGAGCTGACTCCAGGAAGGGCTGGTTAAACAGGTCTGGACAGAAGCCTACCCTGTCCCTCCCCCGACCCCCCTCTCCCCCTTCACAGATGGCATCTTGATTATTCCATTAGGTTTAACCTCTCTTTAACTTCCTGATTAGTTACATTTATAAACTCCACTTGTTTTTGCTGTCTCATCAAGCCAAACCAACACCCAAAGAAAAAAAAAAAAAGGCCAATTTTCAATGCTCCTGATTTACTGTCATTTCTGAAAATCAGACCCAAGTGGAGGGAGGACGAGACTGGAATTTCAATTTGTCCACATTCACACTGCAGGCGTCGCCGGGATGGGAGAGAAGGGGAGCGAAGGAAACCCCGTCTGAATCCCAGATTTGACCAGTCGGCAAGGACCCATCCTGTTCATAATACTTTTCAGCCACCAAGTTGCAGATGCTACCATGATGCCAGCCTGACTTGCCTGGGCAGATGACCCCACCAGTGTGTCTTGGAGCCCTGCCTCCCCAGAGTCCACTAGGGAAAGAGAGACACTGGCTGGGAGCATGGATCGACCTGCCAATGCCCATGTTCAGCGGGCAGCAATTACAGAAGTCAGACCTTTCCACCTTCTGCATCCCACAATGACCGTAGGTCCATATTCCCAGGGGGATAAAGAATAGGAAAGCTTTCAAGGGAGGCAATGGGATACAGAGTTCTGGTGGTGGGAATTATGTAGAATCATACCTCTCTTATCCTACGGCCTTGTGGATATTTTTTATTGTATAAATAAATTTAAAAAGAGAGAGAGAGATTAAGGTCATTCCTAACAGGGCAATTCAACTTCCTTGTACTTACAGAGCTAAAATAATTGTCTTTTAAAGGGAAACTTGTGGAGGCCAGGTGGTGATGCACCAGGTTAAGCACACATAGTATGAAACACAAGCACCCATGCAAAGACCCCAGTTCAAGCCCCTGACTCCCCACCTGCAGGGGAGTCGCTTCACAGGTGGTGAAGCAGGTCTGCAGGTGTCTCTCTTTCTCTCCCCCTCTCTGTCTTCCCCTCCTCTCTCCATTTCTCTCTTTTCTATCCAATAAAAGTGGGGAAAATGTCCACCTGGAACAGTAGATTTGTAGTGCCAGTACCAAGCCCCAGCAATAAGTCTAGAGACATACAAAAAAAGGAAACTTCCTTGGAAGATCTTTTTTTTTTTTTTACTTTGTTTAAAATCTTGATTATTTTGGATAGACAGGAAGAAACTGATAGGGAAATGGGGAGATAAAGAAACACTTGGAGCACTACTTCACCACTCATAAAACTTCCCCTTTGCATATGGGGACTGGGGACTTGACCCCAGGTCCTTGTGCACTATAGTGTGTGTGCCACCACCCAGCCCCCAGAAGATTGTCTCAAGGAAGCAGAAGTTAGCAAGTGCTCCAAAGGTGTTAAAAACACGTTAGCACCCAAACTGAGACTTGCTTCTCAGGTTCAAAAAAGTGAGAAGAAATTGAAAAAAGGGATCACTCTCTCACCAAGCAATCCTCTCACTTAATGCTGTATCTGTGTCTACCTGCAAAGTATCCCCTTTATACGAAATTCAGTGGCGCACCTGGTTGAGCACACAGGTTACCATGAGAAAGGACCCAGGTTCAAGCCTCTGGTCCCCCACCTGCAGGGGGAAAGCTTCACAATCAGGGAAGCAGTGCTGGAGGTCTCTCTCTCTCTCTCTTTCCCTCCCTCCATTTCATTTCCCCCTCTCAATTTCTCTGTCTCTGTCCGAAATAAATACATATTTTTTTTTTAAAAAAAAAAGGACTCTGAAACTCAACTTGCAGGGAGCTCATTTGAGAGTGAGAAAGAGCAGCAGGGGGTGTGGGGGGGCAGAGACAGGTAGAGAGGGGCAGAACGCCAGAGTGAGCTGGCTCTGCGGAGAGCAGGCTTCAGATGGTCTCTCTGCAGGACAAGGATTCTGGGGTTCTCTTCACCCCATTCCTGTTCCTCACTGGTTGCAGGACACCTGAGCTGCTGCTCCTCTGACCCTTCTTATCATGGCTGGAGGACACCTTCAGGCCAAGAGACACAGGAAGTCTTCAGAGCAAACAGAAATCCTGTACACACACACACACACACACTCACACGCTAAATCAAGGGTGGGAACCATTTCATGCCGAGGTCCATCTGAATATTTATAACATCATTTGTAGGCCATAAAAA
This sequence comes from Erinaceus europaeus, assembly GCF_950295315.1. Classification (NCBI taxonomy): domain Eukaryota; kingdom Metazoa; phylum Chordata; class Mammalia; order Eulipotyphla; family Erinaceidae; genus Erinaceus; species Erinaceus europaeus. The sequence continues at coordinate 7,284,892 of NC_080167.1, read as the reverse complement.
AATATCAGCTAAAAATTAACACTTCCTGTTTCTATGAAAATAAAAAGCTTGTAGATTTCGGGGGTGGACTGTGGTACATACAGTCCATGCACAAGGACCAGGGTTCAAGCCCCTAGTTGCCGCCTGCAGGGAAGAAGTTTCATGAGCCGTGAAGTGATGCTGCAGGTGTCTCTCTCTCTCTGTCCCTCTCTATTCTTCCTCTCTTAATGTCTCTCTTTCCTATCAAAAAAGAAAAAGAGAACGAAAGGAAGAAGAAAAAAGAGGAAAGGGGAGTTGGGCAGTAATGCAAAGGCATAAGGATCCCAGTTCAAGCCCTCAGCTCCCCACCTGCAGGGGAGTCACTTCACAAGCTGCGAAGCAGGTCTGCAGGTGTCTATCTTTCTCTTCCCCTCTCTCCTCTCTGTCTTCCCCTCCTCTCTTGATTTCTCTGTCCTATCTAACAATAATTACAACAACAATAATAACAACAATAAACAATAAAGTCAACAAAAGGAAAAAAATAGCCTCCAGGAGCAGTGGATTGTTGGTATGCTTCTGGGATCTCTTCTGTTAACATTGCTTGACGTTGTGGTCTATTTACATGATCTTTCTGTTACATTGGTTTGGTCTTTCCCCCGCCTCCGGGAGATTTGGTTTAGGCCTTGCTAGTTTCGCGCTTCTCCCTTCTCCCCGCCCCCTACCCTATGTACTTCCTGAGTTGCTTCCTGAGTTCCTGACACTGCGGCCAGAGGAGAAGGATGCAGGAGCACATTGTGTGGTGATTAGGTGTTGGACTGTTTGCCCGCTCATGAATAAAGATTAAACTGCATTCTCAGTTCAGCCACGAGTTTCTGGTCATCTGTTTCCCACCCGTGAAGCCAGCCCGGCAAAAACAACAGTGGATTCATGGTGCAAGCACCGAGCCCAAGTGATAACCCTGGAGGCAAAGAAAGAAAGAGAAAAAAAAGGAAGAAAACAAACCCTCCAGATTCATACATGCCCCTGCCCCGCCTACAGTTGCCCTGGCAGGGCCAGATAAGTCATTTCTCAGGCAGGAGGTCCCTACCCTCCTCTAAAAGTCAGATGCCAATATCATCTCCTAGCAGGAAGCTGAGGAGCCTGGAGAGGCCTAAGGAAAGCTCCCTCTACCCCCCACCCACCTGAGACCCACCACAGGCTCTGGATTATTGTCCACAGCCTCCCAGACACCCCGGCTACCTCGGCCCACCCATCTCCTGACACAAATTGAGTCATTTCTCTCCTGCCCTCACCAGCTTAAGACAAAGCACACACCTTTCATTTCCCCCATGGACTAACTTCTCACTGTTAGAAGCAGTAACTTTTGAATTGCTTTAAGTAAAATTTTAAGCATGAGTTATAAGTATAGTCTGCAGTGGAAAATTCCTGTACCTCTCATTTATGAAATAAGAGGCTAGACAAAACCCACACACACCAAGATGTAAGCCACCTGTTGTTTGTCTTAAAGAGAATAGCTAGCCTAACCAAATCCTTGAAACTCAACCATTTGCTCAAGGACAAGGGAGCTGAAAGCCAGGTGGTCTTGGCAGACAACGAGAAAGAGTGATGACCCTATTTTGCATAAAGGCTTGAAATTAGACAATTCTTATAGGCTGCTTAGAGCATTACAATGTCTGAAATGATTGGATCCTGCGTTTTCTGTAAAATGCTATTGAGTGTGTGTTAGAATTCTAGTTTTGCATATTCCCCACCCATAATGTACTCTGGAATCCTATAACTTGTGTGGGTTGAGCCTTGTTCAGGGTCGAGCTTGGTGGACTAACATCAGTCACCACTCGGCCCGGATTGCAAGTCGTAAATAAACATCTTTTGCTTCCTTACAATGGATGGAGATTTGATTTTTGCTTGCTAACACTCACCATTTTGCTTCTTCACTGGATCCCTGGAAGTCCTTCCCAGAGCACTCGCCCTTCCCAGAACTGCACTGGACCTTGGGGTGACAACACGTCCCCACCATGGCCCTCATGGCACGCTGCCCAAGGCTGGTTCTGTGGGGGTGGGGGAGGGGGCAGGGAGACCTGAGCAGGAAAACCCTGTCTGCCTAGGAGGCCACCCTGGAAGAAACCCTCCCTTACCTAGTCACAACCCACAAACCCAAAGCCCCTTCTTTTAAGGTTAACGCACTCCCTCCTAGAGCCACCTAGCAGAAAGCTTTGGGAAAGACCAAAGTCCACCATGTTGGAAAAGAGACTTTCTGAGCCCACGCACTGGTGCTCATGCATTACAATGAGCAAGGACCCAGGTTCAGCTTCCTGGTCTCCACTTGCTGGGAGGAAGCTTCACGAGTGGCGGAACGATGCTGCAGGCATCTCTCTTGTGCTTCTCCTTCTCTGTCTTTCTCTTTCTCTGCCAGAAGAGGAGAGTAAACAGAAAAAAAAAAAATGACTGCTGGGAACAGTGGAGTTGTCATGCAGCACTGAGCCTCAGAGATAACTTAGTTTGCAAATAGAAGGAAAGAAGGAAGGGAGGGAGGGAGGGAGGGAGGAAGGAAGGGAGGAAAGGAGGGAGGGAGAGAGGAAGGGAGGAAGGGAGGGAGGAAGGGAAGGAAGGAGAGAGGGAGGGGGAAAAAGAAAGAAAAAGAGAAAGGAAGGGTAGGAGGGAGGGGAAAAGAGAGGAAGACAAAAGTAAATAAATAAATAACTAGAAGAAGGAAGGAAGGAAGGAAACGGGGAGGGAGGGCAGTAGGTCAAGTATAAGAGGAGTGTAGTTGGATTTGAGGAATCAAGAGGGAAAGGGCTTGGAGTGGAGCTGTGGGCCTCCAAGGTCCCAGGTGGACTCCTGGGCTCCCGGCCCCCTTGCTTGGGGTCTGCAGGATGCAGAACTCAGCCCTCAGCCTGGGGGTTATGTGCAGCTCCAGCGGCAGAAGCAGAGGCTGGGGGGAGGAGGAGTGGCAGGGGTCTGGTCTGATTATGCAGGAGCCTTTTTCTGTTTATATCAAGATATCTTGAGTAATCAGCAGTGATGAGCAGGAGGAGGAAAGAGCTTGCCTGAGAGTCTGAGGATGTTGTGATCAATTAAACACCATCTCTCTCCAAGCATTCCCAGAGGGGAATTTTAAGGTGGAACTGGCTTTAACTTGCCAAAGACCTGAAGTGTGTTCCCCGCCCTCCCTCGGGGGGCTCCAGACTGTATGCTTATCTGCAAGCTCCCTTGGGGGACACATTCCCTGGCTGTTACCACCCCCTGTAGTTTTAGAATGATGACATTAAAAAAAAATCAAAATGATGAGTGCCTGCTCTGTGGTGTGGGTGTTTTGCAGATGCTTTTTTTAACCTTGTGAAACCCCTTAGAGATGCTTTACACCATCATCAGCCAGAGCTAAGCAGCATTCTGGTGTGTGTGTGTGTGTGTGTGTGTGTGTGTGTGTGTGTGTATCATCTATCTTTTTCTCTGTATCTCTCTCATTTAAAAAAAAAGAGAGATACACAAAAACAAGAGAGAGAGAGCTTCCCCACACATAGCAAGGAAGGCATCCTCCCACAAAGCTAGCTCTCTCCAGCCCGGGTTACGTTCTTAGGAAGGTTAATGAACTGGAGGCCCAAGAGGGTTATATTTTTTACAAAGGTTTTGACACATTCAGGAAGATGGTTCTATAAGGGGTCCTGGGAAGCTTCCCCCCTGTGGGTGAGGACTGGGAGCTTGAACATGGGCACTTGCACAGGGCGGTTGGTGTGTGAGCTCCATCGGGTATGCCACTACTGGGCCCTTTGATCAAGTCAGTTCCCCTTTGCGAGCCTGTGCTTCCTTGGATACTAAGAGCCCTGATTCCTATCCAGTGTGAGCACTGAAAGCAGACGTATGGAGAAAGGCCTGCGCACAGGGTGGAGGTGCAGTGGCGGAGCTGAGCGAGGGTGATACAATTTCTCTCAGTCCTCTCAAATAAAACAAAGATTTTTTTTTTTCTTCCAGGGTTATCACTGGGATTCGGTGCCTGCACTAGGAATCCACTGCTCCTGAAGGCCATTTTTTCCATTTTGTTGCTCTTGTTGTCATTGCTGTCATTGTTGGGTAGGACAAAAAGAAATGGAGAGAGGAGGGGAAGACAGAGAGGGGGAGAGAAAGACAGACACCTGCAGTCCTGCTTCACCACTTGTGAAGAGACACACACACCCCCTGCAGATGGGGAGCCAGAGGCTAGAATCAGAATGCCTGCACCAACAAATAAATATTTTTAATGAGGGACAATGAGCAGCAGACCCCTGGAGGGATGAGGAGAACACTAAGTGAGATGGTGCATGCTAGACCCTGCGGCATGGCGGGAGCCGATATCAGTCATTATCATGAAGGTGTTCCCAAGCGCTAAGCTTCACTGAGCATTATCTTCTTCGTGTCTTGAAAACAATCGGACGGGGCAGGTTTTGTGTTCGTTCTTTTGTTTAAGTGAATTGTTGCTGGTTGATGTGCACAAGCATATGGTGTTTGTTGATATCAAGACTTAATGAGGAGTTTCTCTCCTTCTTCGGCCCACACTCTCTCTTCCTGGCAGTCCCAGCCCCATGCTTGGAGAAAACAGCAGCAGATACGAAGGCTTCCAACAAGAGGCACAGCCGTTATGTGGTCAAGTCGAGATGAACCCGTGTTTAGGATGTGGGAGGCCCTGGGTTCTGCTCCAGCCCTCTACTACCTCCTCTTTACATAGATGTGACTAGGAAACAAAGACAGGAACAAAAATCAGCCAAGCTGTTGTGGGTGAGGGGCAGCTGCCTAGGGAAAGAGTCCTCTGGAGGAAGAACACTAGTACCCCCTCCCCCTGCACCCTGCAGGCCAAGATGTCTGCAGCCTGCATCTACGTCTCTCTCTCTACCTGACCGCTAAGGCCATAAAATGCAGGTGAATGTGAACACCTGGGTCAAAGGCTAGAGTTAATCCCCTCAGGGTTCCGTGCACCCCCAGAACCCACTAGGAGACACCTCTGTTGAGGTCAGAAATGACAGGAAGCACCTAGGGGAACACAGACACTGCTGCACCGCCAGATCACATGGTACCCAGCCACACAGGTGTGCTTGGGGAAAGGAAATCGCTGCACCGGAAATGAGAGTGGTGACAGGTGTGGGTGTTGCTTAGAAAGGAGTGAAGGTGGGGCTTGGATGTCTATAAGCTACACTTGTGGGTGAAGGGTCTCTTGCTCTAAGTGAGCCTGTCAACATGAGGGTAATCTGTCTCTCTCCCTCTCTCCCTCTCCCCCTCTCTCTTTTCCTCTCTCCCTTCCTCCCTCTCTTCCTCTCTCCCTCCTTCTCCCTTCCTTCCTCTCCCCTCCTTCCTCTCCCTTCCTCTCCCTCCCATCCTCTTCCCCTCCCTCCCTCCCTCTCCCTCTCTCTGCCCCCACCTGTACATGTGCACTCCATGTGAAGGTTCTCAATCTTCCCGAATAAAGTTTAGAATTCTTGGAAGTCAAGCTCTCTCCTCAATTCTTTGTTGGGATTATGTGGGACAAACCTTTAACCATGGGGAGAACCAACTTGGCCTGTAACACCCCCCCCCATCTGTACACCTCTAAAGCAAGTTATTCTCGTTTCTTTCTCTCCCTGCACTGTCTCAATGAATGCTCACCCGCCCCCCAATATAGCTGTCTCTCTTGTGATTCTTGCATGTAGATCTCAGTCTAGAGTCCTGCCCATAGAGCTTAGCGGGGTCTCTGTGCCCTTTGTCCTGCCACCCTTGCTCCCCTGCTACAAGGTGACACCACGTGAAACCCAGCACTTGTCCTCATAGGCACCTGGTTTTGTCTGCTCTGTTCCCAGCCTCAGCAGCCCTGTGCAGCCACTCCAGCTGGCATCTCCAACCCCCAAGAAACCCCAGAAGAGATCTCAGGACTGGAGGGAGCAATGGGCTTGAGCAGAGTACCCTGGGGCCCAAGCTGCTACAACTTGGGTCGGTCTGGGACCCTGCATTTCTGTATCTTGAAGATGGGGTTAATCACCTCCCGAGCAAGTCAAGCTATTTATTAATCCACCAAACACTTAGCAGAATCCTAATGCCAAGAACTGTGCTATGTGTTTGATATATATACAGGAAAACGAAATAGCCATCATCATCGCTGATCTTGGGAATTCAACGAGAGTATTTATGTGAAACCTGCAGTCCAGTCTGGCAGATAAAAGTGAGCATTAGTGGGGTATTGCACCAAAGTAAAAGATTGGGGTGGGGCTGGGGGAGGGGGTGTCCAGGCCCTGGAATATGATGGCAGAGGAGAACCTAGAGGAGGTTAGATTGTTATGTGGAAATCTGAGAAACGTTATGCATGTACAAACTACTGCATTTTACTGCCGACAGTAAACCACTAATCCCCCAGTAAAGAAAAAATGGGGGAGGTGATCCCCTAACCATCTGGATCTGGACGAAAGCCTTCTTTGAGGATGTGTGTGATTCTTGCTGCTCTCAAAATGTGTTCCATCCTCCTCCCCTCTCTTAGTCGTCTCCCACCCCAGCCAGATGCAGACATGTGATTAAGTCTCCATAAACATACCCCTCTATGCAGGGATGAGTGTTTTTCTCCCCTTGACTGTGGACACTGCGTGTTTGATTTGGTGGAAAGGTGTGGAAACCACCCAGACACGGTGCTAATGAGATGTGACAGAACTCTGAGATGTGACAGAACTCGCAGCTTCCCGGGCCTGGAAGGAAGACTGGTGAGAAAGGGGTAGTTTAATGAGCTCCCACCCACATTTCAATTATCCTAACAAGCTGCCAGAGGGGACCCTGTTTGCGAGACTGTGTTCTGGAAAGTTTTGACAAGCCCAGGAGGGGTGTCTCTGGGCGGGAGCCGAGAATGCTTGAGGAAGGAAAAGAGATCCCCCACAGCCCCCAGGGAGAGGTTACCGTGGGTGGTGAGTGTCCAGGCCCTGCCAGCAGCTGGCTTGGTCACCTGGTGTTTGAATAGGCCCTCGGCCAAGAGAACAGGTCCCTCTTCAGGCCTGCCAGGGCAGCTGTATTGTAAGAGCACTTCGGATCCGAACCCACACAAACTGACACAACTCTGTATATAAGTGAAGTATAAGGAGTTTATTCTTATGTTTGAAAGAGTGAAAATAAGGCCAGTCCACATACTTCCAAAGAGACAACACCAAAAGACAAAAGACAAACCTCAGCTGAGTGATCCCAGGCCGGTACCAAGTCTGGTCCCATCGCTCTGAGACAACCAGGCTTGAAATTCACCCTCCTTTAAAAGGGAAAAGTGAAGGGGAGGTCTGCATGACTGGGGTAGTCTGCAGGTCCTCGCTAATTTATCTTTGGGATAAAGGGTTTCAAGGAGAACAATCCATTCTTATCTAACAGGGAGGAAGCAAGCAGTATTTACAGAAGCCAAGTGGACAGGTTAACATGTAGCTGAGAAAGCGGGGGGGGGGGGTCACAGGGTTTGCAGTTTCAAAATAAACGTTCGTATCTGCCAGGTGGGGAGCTGGAACAGTCAGTGCATTCGTGTCATTTCATGTCATCTGGTTTCTCAGACATGTTCTCTAGTTCATGAACTAGTCTAAATTTGGGGGGATCACATTGTCTCACAGTCTCAGCCACCACCAGAGCGCCAGGTAACAAACAGCTCCCACACCTCAGTGCAGCCTGCACCCTCTTCAGGTGAGGACCAGGGACTTGAACCCAGGTCCTTGTACATGGAAGCATGTGTGTTCAACCAAGGGCCCCACTGCCTGGCCCCCAGGAACATCTTTTTTTCAAACATTCTGCCATGAGCATTCTCATTAGTTTATGAAAGTGTGTGTGTATGGGGGGGGGGGTGAATCACGCCATAAACAATATGTAAACAATGAGATAAACATGACTATGCTGGCTTTTCACTCAAGCCCCAGCCCTTGCCCTCCGAGACACTGGTGACTGGGAGAAAGTCCCAGCAACCTCTTACTCAGCTGTCCCGCAGTCCACCTGCCAGTCCACCCGTTCCCGTTCTGTACTACCTACTCTACCTACTCACCGCGCAGTTAACAGGGACCCCAGATTTTGTCTACCATTCAACATTAGTTCAAATTTCTCCCATTTGAGAAAGATCTTTTTTTTTTTAATAGTTGGTTTGCTGCAAAGAAATTTAAAATGAACCCCAGCATTTTAGCCACTACTGAACAGTGGGCACGTTCATTACAGAGCAGCAGACTGGTCTCTGAGTGACAACACAATCAGCAGGGCATTGGGTTATCTGGAAGGATACAAGAGGGGACAGGTCGCCTGGGCTGCTCTCTCACTCCCCTTGTGCTCCCTGATCAGGGCGGTGACACCAGACCCACATGGGGAGTCCTCACATCAGGCCTCCAAGGCAGGTGCTCACCCTCCATTGAACAACAGGCAGCAGAAGCTTGAGAAGCAGCCTGTGCAGAGCCGCACAGCTGGTGCTCGGTGGACCCTCACTCTGCATCAGGACAGCCTCACTCTGCGTCAGGACAGCTTATCTTCTCCCAGAGACTTGGCCTCGCTCTCCAAGCTCCTAAATAACGCCTGGCGTATGGTGGTGCAGGGGGATTGAACCTGGGACTTCAGAGCCTCAGACATCAGAGTCCCTTTGTATAACAATTAGGCTGTCTACCCTCACCCACCATTCTTTTTTCTTAAGAAATTCAATATTGGTTTTAAAAATTATAAGATAATCCAGGTATAATTCCATAGTTTTATTTTTATTTATTTATTTATTTATTTATTTTTGTCTCCGGGGTTAATCACTGGGACTCAATGCCTGTACTGTGAATCCACTGCTCTCACAGGCTATTTTTTCCCTTTTGTTGCCCTTGTTGTTTATTGTTGTTGTTGCTATTATTGTTGTTGTTGTTGCTATTGTTGTTGGATAAGACAGAGAGAAATGGAGAGAGGAGGGGAAGACAGAGAGAGCGGGGGAGAGAAAGACACCTGCAGACCTGCTTCACGGCCTGTGAAGTGACTCCCCTACAGGTGGGGAGCCAAGGGCTCAGACTGGGATCCTTATGCTGGTCCTTGTGCTTCGTACCATGTGTGCTTAACCCACTGTGCCACTGCCCAGCCCCCAATTCCATAGTTCTTTTTTTTAATTTTTTTAATTATAAAAAGGAGACAAATTCCATAGTTCTGTGTCCCCATTCCCTCCTCCACTGGAGACTGCAAGAGTTCTCCCAAGGTAACAGATATGGGCTGACTTTATAATTATCTATCTAAAACTGTCTATATTTATAAATGTGTGTGTGTACATTTGTGTAGACATATAACTGTATGTATATCTCTCTCTGTATATATATTAGTTATGTTTTTTGCCCATTTTTTTCTGTGTTCTTGTTTTCACTGCCTTCTTAAGTCACACCTACACCTATTATTATTTCCAGGTGCCCTTCCTCTTCTCTCTCAGGTAAGAGAAACAGTGCCTGGCTTCCTCTGGTGTTTTCCAGTTTCACTTCCCTTTTCAATGATGGTATAAAAACAAAAGTCTTGGAGACAAACACTTCGGGTCCTTAAAACTGGGGTTCAGAACCCTCTGGTCATCTTCCCCCTGTCACTTACCTCTCTGGGAGTATGGACCACAATTCTTTTCGGGGGTGTGGAAGATGGGGGTTCTATGCCAGCGCTTTCTCACTCTCCTGCTCATGAGGGGCCCTTGCAGAAGTCTCCCCCCCCCGCACCCTCTCCACTGGCAAGGTCTAAATGAGAGCTCCTACTACTCGGTTTCCAAGCTGGACACTGGGCACAGTAAGTACCGAATAAACAGGCAGGGTGGCATCAGTGCTCAGGTCACAGAAGCACAGCGTCCTCAACCAAGGGAATGTGGTTCTGACAGTCTGGTCTGTCTACAGAGCGCGCCCTTGTTCTCACCACCGTCGGCTTGATCTCAACTGACACTGGCAGCAGACTCTCACTTGGGACTGGATTTGCTTTCTGGAAGCTAGGCAGAGAAGTTCTCCTGTGTTATTTCTCTTGATAGAATCATGACAGCCCAATAGACTATATTATTGTTTGTGTTTTTTTTCATTCCATTCTGACACCTGCTGAACTTCCCCCACACAGCCTCCCTTTTCTTTGTCTGACACAGACCTCCCCCCCCCATCCTTCAAGACTCAACCTAAGTCTCATGCGCTTGGCAAAAAGCTTCTAGATCTTTCCAGGGGCGTTTCATTCCTGTCAGACACACCTGTTGCCTGCTCAATCCATCTTTCCTTCAGAACTGCAACCTCCAAAAGCAAAAGCAGCACCTCTCTTGTCAGCAGAACATAGGAGACACTCAACAAATGGGCTGACAGACTGGGTCTTTTTTTATATTAATCCATGTTCAAGCTGTATTTACTGAAACCTCTGTAAAAACATCACAGAGTGCAGACACGTCCCACTCGTGAACGGAGCGGAATGTGAACGTCACTCTCCTCACCCCACACCTGTCCCACAGCCTAACCTGGTAAATTGTCACCTCTGTTATTTATTTATTTATTTTTAATTTTTTAAGTTGCCACCAGGGTTATCACTGGAGCTTGGATCCTGCATTATGAATCCACCACTCCTGGAAGTTGTTTTCCTTCCCTTTTTCCTCCCTTTCTCTCTTTCTTTCTCTTACAGAGACAGAGAAAAATTGAGAGTGGAGATAGAAATAAAGAAGGTGGAGGAGATAAAGGGAAAGAGGGTGGGGAAGACAGCGTAATGGTTATGCAAAAATCTTTCATGTCCAAGGCTCCAAAGTCCCAGGTTCAATCATCTCCATGACCATAAACCAGAACTGCACAGCGTTCTGGCCTCTGCCTAACTATCTATCTGTATTTCTCCCTCATTAAAATAAAACAATAAATATTATGTATATGATATAAATAATATGTTATATATACTATTTATTAAATACAAAGATAGGGAGAGAGAGAGAGAGACCTGGAACACTGCTAGTCTCTAGCTATCTGAATCTCTCATTAAAGTAAAACAAATGAAAATATATGGGCATTATTTACAATTACCATGTGCAAGGACCCAGGTTCAAGCTGCTACTCCCCATTTGCAGAGAAAATCTTCAAAAGCAGTGAACATTTCCCTATCTCCCCTTCCCTCTGAATTGTCAAACTCGTAGGCCCTTACCCTCAATGTGGATCAACAATGGTAGAGAATGTTCGATCTTCCGAAGGGAGGCTGGATAACATACTCTACCACCCGAGGAAGATGGGTCCTGACATTGGTGCAACTTGGAACGTTCCTACTCATGACCACAGAATGTGAGCTCAGACCTACAGGGATGCAGACATCACATAGGCTCCTGTGCTGAATATAGGCCCCAGATCAAATTGGTGGGGTTTACAGTCAACAATATTTATATACTTTTCCCATATGTGGGAGCTAATCTCTTCCCTGATGCAACTTTCTAGTTCTTTTTCCATCCATGACATCATCTCCCCAGACAATAACTTGGGTCCACCTGCATATCAGATGTCAGGCTCAGGCAAAAACTAATAAAGTCATGGGCCCTTTGGAATATACCTAAAATGGACCTACTAGCTATTCCCAAAATGGAGACCCCAAATCTTCATCTGCAATAGTCCAGTTTCTAGGTTCATGATTAGTCAATAATTTTTTCGGCTCTATATGTTAACTCTTTTTTCAGCCACCAGGTTCCAGATGCTACCATGATGCCAACCAGACTTCCCCGAGCAGACAACCCCACCAATGTGTCCTGGAGGCCCACCTCCCCAGAGCCCTGCCCCACTAGGAAAAGAGAGAGACAGGCTGGGAGTATGGATGGACCTGTCAATGCCCATGTTCAGTGGGGAAGCAATTACAGAAGCCAGACCTTCCACCTTCTGCATCCCACAATGACCCTGGGTCCCTACTCCTAGAGGCATAAAGAATAGGAAAGCTATCAGGGGAGGGGATGGGATATGGAGTCCTGATGGTGGGAATTGTGTGTAATTGTACCTCTCTTATCCCATGGTGTTGTCAGTGTTTTCATTTTATAAATAAAAATTTTTAAAAAAAGAAAAGAAAGAAGAGATGACTACATAACAAGAGGTATTTCAATAAAGAAAAGAAGGACTAGGAAGATAGCATAATGGTTCTGCTAAAGACTTCTATGCCTGAAGCTCTCAGGTCCCAGGTTCAATCCCCAGCACCACCATCAGCCAGAGCTGAGCAGTGCTCTGGTTTCAGTTGGTCTTTCTCTCTCTCTCTGTCTCTCCCTCTCTCCCTCCCTCTCACTGTGCCTTTCTTTCTGATAAAAATAAAAATTAAAAAGAAGAAAGAAGAGAAAGATGAGCCAAAAATCTCTTCTGAAGGTGACGTAGTATATAAAAATCATTAGAAATATTTGTCCCAGGTCTAAAGGACATCTATAAATTCCAGGCAAAATCCCCCAAGTGTCTGCAGGACCTTGAGGGCTCTTAAGCAAGTTAACTGTTTACTCCCTCCCCCCACCATGGTTTTTAAGTCCTCTCTCGATCATGGTCTGCACATACTCAAACCTAAAACTGTACAGTATTACCTAACCTTTCTTTGTGTCCTTCTTCTTCTAGCGTTTGCCCTTCTTCCGTAGCCAGTCAACAGCTTCAGGTTGAGCCTGATGTCAAGTTTCGAGACCTCTTTGTGTCCTGTTACGGTGTAAATAAGAAACTCCATCAGAATCCAGGGCCCACGAGGTTGTGGCATCAGCCAGTCTGGGTCTGAGGCATCAGCCAGTCTCGGTCTGAGGCATCCATTAAACTGTTTTCCTGCCCCCCCCCCCCCGCCCAGGTGTCCCAGCTTTTGTTCAGTGATTCCCCATTGACAGAGGGGTTTGTGATGGGAAGTGAGCCACCAAATAGCCCCAGCAAGCCCATCACAGCCTGGCCATGCGCAGACTACACAGACCCAGTGGGCAGGAAACAGCTCTAGGAGGCCTGCGGGACTGACAGCTCCAGCTCCGCTGTGCCAGTTCGGCTGTGGGTTTCCTGCCATGTTTCAGCATAATTGAATCAGCACCATGGAGACAGTCTCCCGGTCTCCCAGACACCCAGACGCATGCAGTACCCCAAGCAGGCACCGCAGTCCCTCTAGCGCGAGGAGGCGGCACCTCTCCTGGCTTTGTCAGTCCAGCTCCCTAGAGGCGACCAGGTGGGTGCCACTGCCCTGGAGCAATGAGAACCTCCCACTTAGCCAGTTCCCAGCGGCAGTGTCCAGATCCTCCAGAAAGCGCTCAGATCTGCTCTGCTGGGTGTGACTTTCCCACTCTGAGCTGTAGATGTCACTTTACTTTGCTTCGGTTAAAGAGATGGATCCTGGGGGCCTTGCGGTAGCTCAGCGGGTTAGGCGCACGTGGCACAAAACGCAACGATGGGCAGAAGGATCCTGGTTCGAGCCCCCGGCTCCCCACCTGCAGGGGAGTCACTTCACAGGTGCTGAAGCAGGTCTGCAGGTATCTATCTTTCTCTCTGCCTCTCTGTCTTGCCCTCCTCTCTCCATTTCTCTCTGTCCTATCCAACAACAATGACAACAATAATAGTAACAACAACACCGATAAACAACAAGGGCAACAAAAGGGAAAAAATGGCCTCCAGGAGCAGTGGATTCATAGTGCAGGCACCAGGCCCCAGCAATAACCCTGGAAGCAAAGAGAGAGAGAGAGAGAGAGAGAGAGACATCCTTAGGACAAAGAGAGAGGATTTAGAAGCTGCCAGTTAGGATAGGGACCAATGGGTGACCAAATGCCAAGGTTCAGTGCTCACAATTTGAGTCTGATTAAGAGGCCAGGGCTGGAGAGTGGATAAGGAGTTTAAATTTCAGGTCCTTTCAGGGAGTGGAAGTGTCAGCCCATGGGGTTGGTGGGGGGGGAAAGGATTAATTGGGGCCACTGAGGGGCCAGGCAGTGATGCACCTGGTTAAGTGATGAACATATCACTGAATACAAAGACCTGGGTTCAAGCCCCCTCTCCATACCGACAGGGGGGGATGCTTCCCAAGTGGTGAAGCAGGTCTGCAGGTGTCTGTCTGTCTTTCTCTCTCCCTCTCCCACCCATCTCAGTTTCTATCAGTACTATGTAATAAAAATAGGAAGAAGAAAAGAAAAAGAAAGTCCTAGCAATAACTCTGGTGGCAATTTTAAATAAAAACCTTCTCTCATTATTAATAAGCTATTTGTTTAAAAAAAAAAAAAGTTCTATATTCTGGGCGGGGGAGACAGCATAATGTTTATGCAAAGAGACTCTCATGTCTGAGGCTCTGAAGTCCCAGGTTCAATCCCCATACCACATTAAGCCAGAGCTGAGTAAACAGAAAAAAGAAGAAAGAAAGAAAGAAAAAACAAAACAAAACAGGGCCACTCAAGAGAGGTTACACAGGTCCATGAAAGTGAAGAAGCTGGCTGCCAAGTGAGAGCGTCATCACCCCCACTGCTTGAGGGAACAACCAGAATAGGAGAGACATCCCACATCACCAACAAACCGCATATAGAACAGTGCATGGATTACGTAGAAAAACCTCAGAGAAGGAGAAAGGGGAGGTGAGGGCGAGAACAGCTTACCAGTGCCCACCACCTTCCATCCAGCATATTCTGAATCCTGGAAATAACCCCAATACAGTGGGCTTGTTCTCCTCATTATGCAGAGATAGCATTCAAGCCCAGAGAAGCGGATGCCCTGATAGGCCCACTGGGTCTACCTGCAGGGCTTGTATCGCTGCCGTCACTTATTCAGTCATTAACGGTCCTGTCCTGAGGGCCCAGTCCTGTGACGGACTCTTGACAGGTCAGAATCAGGAAAGCAGAGAGAAGAGTGGGTTTCACACAAAGGGTTTAGGTGAACAGAAAAGATTTCATCCTCCCCCTACCCTCAAAGTGCCTGGGATCTTGATGCCAGTAACCTCTGCCAGATGGTCAGAAACAAAAGCAGAGTCACAGCCTGGGGATGGAGTGGGGGTGAAGGGGTGTCCCTTAATGGTCCTTGAACCCTGGGTGTCCCAGAAGCAGTCACTGCCTTGTAACAATAGTCAATAGCAGTTCCCTTTGTACTGAACTCCTGAGAGCCTCCCAGGAACCCCCTGAGGTCAAAGCAACACTGATCACCATTCACCAGTTCAGCCTGGAACTCACAAAGCTGAGAGCCAAAGGAACCCTCAACTTGAACCCTCAAGCTACACCATCTTCCCCATCCCCACAGCCCAGCAACCACCAGCCCATCCCCTTTCTTAATGGTCAAATTGGACCCATTCCTAGGAGGTTCAGGGCTGAGGGCAGGAGCACTGTGACCTTGGGCAACTGACTTCAGCTCCCATGGTCTCCATCCCTGGAATGAGAATTAGGGAATCCAGCATGTGAGGATTCCACCTGGGCCCTCCCATGCAGCAAGCAACTCAAGGCATCTGTGTCAACAGGAAGGGAATGCCCAAAGACGCAAGACCAGCTTGGCTCTGCCATTACATCCAGGTAAAACTCCCTTCCTCTTGTTCTTCTGGAGGTGGGACAGGAATCTTGATGACTTTTCCACACAGAGAAAATTTTTGTGATTAAAAAAAAAACTAAGAAACGGGGGCAGGCAGTGGTGCACCCAGTTCAGTGCTCAGTTTACCACATACAAAGACCCAGGTTCAAGCCCCCACTTCCCAGCTAGCAGTGAGCAGGTCTGCAGGTGTTTATATTTTCTCCCTCTCTGTCACCCCCTCCTCTCTGAATTTCTTTCTGTTTTAGCCAATAAAATAGAAAGAAAGGGAGAAAAAAGGAGAGCAGGGGTGGACAGCATAATGGTTATGCAAAGAAACTCTCATGCCTGGGGCTCCAAAGTCCCAGGGTCAATCCTGCTGTACCACCATCAGCCAGAGCTGAGCAGTGCTCTGGTAAACAAAATTAAAAAAAAAAAAAGAAAGAAAGAAAGAAAGAAAGAAAGAAAGAAAGAAAGAAAGAAAGAGAAAGAAAGAGAAGAAAAGGGAAAAACGGCCACCAGGAGAGGTAGATTTGTGCTGGCACTGAGCCCCATCAATAACCCTGGTAAAAAGGAAATATATTTGAAAAGAGCACAAGTCCATTCTCCACAATCCCTGGGTGTGCTCTGCAGGATAAAGAAGAAAATAATAAAATTAAAAACCAAACCAAACCAACAGGCCCTAGGATGGGGAGGGAGGGTGTGCACCTCCAGACCAGGAGGATGCGAGACCCACTTTCCTCCAGACATTCAGTCCTGGTTTGTTCTGAAAACACATCTATACACAGGACAGAAGGAGATGCATCGGCCTGTTCCCCCTGGTTATCTCTGAGCTCTGCCACTTTATCTTTCCTTCTGCTTATCTGCATTGCTGATGTTCCTAGAATGCACATGTATTATTTGTGGCGTTATCTAAGGTCTTGAGAAACATATACCCACCAACACTGAAAGTTACTTCAGGACCTGGACACTGGGAAGAACTAGTTATCTGGGGTGGAAAGATTCCCCCATCCGACACACATCACACACACACACACACACACACACACACACACACACACTATGCATATTCTTACGTTTGGTCTCCTTCTTGTAATTTGTATAAAATGAGGATACCCATGCTCTTTGGTAGACTTTGATGGAGGGATTAAAATAATGTGTGTCAAATCACTTCACCTATAGCAAGTGATTAATAATTTTAAACTGTTATTAAATACTTCTTTGGGGGCTTAATCTGCAGAGACAGGTGCTTTTCCAGGAACCAATATGATGAAACAAGAAAACCTTATCCCTTCGAAATTCTCCATCTCACTATGGAAACAAGCCCTTAGAGACAAGAGCACTTGAAATAAAGGATCTTTTTTTTTTTTTAAATATATTTATTTTCCCTTTTGTTGCCCTTGTTTTTTATTGTTGTTGTAGTTATTATTGTTGTTGCTACTGATGTCCTTGTTAGATAGGACAGAGAGAAATGGAGAGAAGAGGGGAAGACAGGGAGGGGGAGAGAAAGACAGACACCTGCAGACGTGCTTCATTGCCTGTAAAGCGACCCCCCCTGCAGGTGGGGAGCTAGGGGTTCGAACCGGGATCCTTATGCCGGTCCTTGTGCTTTGCGCCACATGCACTTAACCTGCTGTGCTACCACCCGACTCCTATAAAGGACCTTTTAAAACTTTCTAGCATCTAACTTGACCTCTATGACCCTTTGAATTCAGGACAGGTAGGAAGTTTCTTCAAGCTGGACAGAAAAACCTGAGCTCTTGTCTTATTCAGATGTATTCTCTCCTCCTCCGCCGCCACCACCTTCTTCTTTCCATTCCACCACAAAGCTTTGCTTTGCCTGGAGAATTCACACCAAGACCCCCCACCTTAATCCCCAATAGGTCAGGAGTAGCTAAGCTTTCCCCCAGAATTAGCGGCAGGGCTGGGCTCATCTCCTCCTGTCTCCAGGTATCCTCTTCCTGTTGGCCCAGATGCCCTACACACACTCACACGAACATTCTGCCAAGCTCCATTAGCCATTTTGGCTTCTCTGATGCTCATCTGAGTCCCTTATTTTTCTGACATTCATTCGAAGCCAAATTTTTCTCACCTGTGTCTGCATGCTTCCACGAGTTAGAAACTGAAAAAAAAAAAAAAAAAAGAAGATAAAAAAAAAAAAAAAAAAAAGAAAAAGAATGGCAGTGGATTTTGTCACAAATGGCCTAACAGAGAAATATTTGCCTGCTTCTTCTATTCTACTTCTCGGCGATTAGCAGTGACAGCCAGGAGCACCAGTGAAGCCTGCCTCTGACCATGCCTGGGCAAAGTAAAAATACATACAATAAAATATAACAACTGGGGGGGCGGGGGGAGGATGCCTTTGTCAATGAAGGGTTTCCATTCATGAGTTACTGGTGTCTGTGTGAGCGTGAAATCAAGACTGGTGGCATCTGTGACACCCCAAATCCAGTCACGTTCTTTCTCTTTCCAAGTCAAAGAAGCAAAGTGGTGGGAATTCCAACTGACACAAGATGACATTGATGGGAGTGACGATTTCTGCGGTGACACTATGAGTTGGTGGTTCTTCTGTACATCATGCATCTTAGACCCCGACTACCAGGACTGTTCAGGTTGCACATATGAATCGGTTTACACTGTTGAGGGGCAGGAAGTCCCTGGGTAAGGAGGAAACTGCTGCCCAGGGAGTGGGAGTGGTGACAGGTGTGGCTTGGAAAGATGAAGGCAGGGCTTGGGTGTTATAAGCTTGACCTATGGCTTTTCTCTCTGCTAGGTGAGATGTGAGTTGGAGCTCTGAGGAGCTTTTCTCTCTTTGTCTCTGTCTGTATCTATCTGTCTCTGTCTCTCTGTCTCTCTCTCAGCCTAACTTGTGGATGTCCTCAATTTTCTTGAATAAAGTTTAAAATTCCTGAAAATCAATCTGTCTCCTCCATTCTTTATTAAGCTTATGCATGACAGAATTCTCAGTGTCGGGGGGGAGAAACTTGGCCAGTCAACTCCCCCAGTACATCACCAACCTAAGCAAGAAAGGGGTGTTTGGACTCATATAACCAGGAGGAGAGCTGTATTCATGTTTGGAACCACAGCAAGTTACAGGAACCAACCTCATCAGCTACCTCCCCTTCCCAACTCTCATTGTCTGTCTGTCTTTGCAGGTTGACCCCCTGTCCTCCCATGACAAACAGGATCGTGGCTGCCATTTTCTCAGTGGATTCAAAGTGCTTCTTTCTCCTGGTGCTGTAAATGGATAGCAGTCTGGGTGGGGGGCTCTGATTGGACTGTTTAGATGACGTGATCATCCCTTAGACCAATTGCTGCTGCCAGATCGATTTAACCCCAACTGAGTCATATTCCCATCTTTTGGAATGGAACATGAGAATAAAAGTTTTACAAAAGTTTGAGCTTGCTCAGTAAAGTAGCTCACCTGGGTAGTGGCCTGCTTTGCCATGCATGCAACCCCAGTTCAAGCTAGCCCCTACCTCACTGGGGAAGCTTCAGTGTTGGTTGTGGTGGCTTTCTCTCTGTCTGTCTGCTTGCCTGTCTTTCTGTCTTCTCCATCTATCTGAAAACCTAGACCTTGAGTGAGGATGCCCAGCAATGGGAGATAAGAATGTTCTGGAGGGATCTATGGTTATTCAAGGAACTCTGGTGTCTTCTGGTTCTATGAAAGTAGACAACATGTTCAGCTGCCACCCAAAATCTCCTAATGTGACACTCCCCCATACCCCTGAATGAAGGGGATTCAGATGCTGAGTAGGCAGCCCCTCACCCCCACCTTGTCCCAACTCTCTGGTAGGGCTCTATGGTGGCAGGCATCTTTGTAGGGTTACTGGGGGTAGCTGTGCAGGTTACATGCTGCACTGGGTACTAGCTCAGGGGCTAAGGAAGAAGCAAACTTCTGCCTGTGCCCTGCTCAGCAAGCCATGTACCCTGGGCCCCAGATGCATGTGTTGGAAGAAGGGATCATACAAAGTGTCCTTGGGCCACCCAGCAGACCTGAGCAAAAGCCACAGCAAGTGCAGGTCATTACTAGCTCCAGGAAGGGTTCTACTTTTCTAAAGATGAGAACAGAGGTAGGAGGGACTTGTCCAGGACTCTGCAACAAGAAACAGTAGAGCCAAGATTCAAACCTATAGCTGTCAGGCTCCAAAGTCTAGGCTTGTCCCATAATAAGCCACTCAATCACCAGCAGGAAGAGTGAGGCTCCTGACCCTTAAGGAAGAAGCGAGGAAAATTGAGTCTTTGTGTCTCTTCTCTTTGCAGACCCAGTTCACTCCTTGGGGGGAAATCGAACCAAGGAACCCGAGCCAAAGCCAAGATAAAACACTGCATAAAAAAAAATGTAAAGAAAGAACCTTTGTTTGCAAACAGCTTGAAAGTCACGGTGCTTCCCTAGGAAAGGTAATTTCTTGCTTGGAACAGTGAGAAATTAGCTGCAATCTGTTTTGATTTCTTCCCAGTTTAGGACACGCTTTAGTGACCAATCTGAAAAGATGCCAGCCTCCTTCTGTCTCAGAGATGTGGGAGCTGGGCTTATGTCTCTGTTCAGGAAGACACCTAAATCATTCCAGGGGAACAGCGGTCCAGAATTTATACGGCCGGTCTCTTCGTGGATATTAATCTTAATCAAGATAAGAATAATCACCATTTTCTGGGCCTTTACTGTGTGTGTACGTACACGCCTGAGAGTAAAAGCCTCCCTCGCCACAAAGCCCTACGAGGATGCTTGGGCAAGGGATGTTTTAACAACTCAGCTTCTGAATACTCTTTCTCCCTGTGGGGGAAGACGTCTGCTATTGGGGAGATTCTTGGTGGAAAATGAACAGAGTGTCCACCTCTGCAGAACCCCACCTCCTTGGGTCACTCAGCATCCTTACAGATTATTACACGCTTGCTTACATGAACCAGTGTGTGCTTCAGTCGTCTCATGCAAACTTTCTGCTACATAAATATGTCATCCTATTCTACAGACAAGATGCTGCAACCTGGAGAGAGAACAAGACTGGGTCCAGGAGTTAAAAAAAAATTATCAAGGGGGCAGGGCAGAGCTGTATAAAGGCAGCGGGGAGGCAGAGTGCAGTGAACAAGACCACCACGGCTCTGAAGCCCAGGTGACACGCACTCAAATAACACTTCATCACTTACCATTTGGGGACCTCTGGCCAGTCTCTTGGCCTCACTGTGTATTTCCATCTCCTCACTGCAAAAATCAGAGGGTTGTGCCAATAGCTTTTTACGCATCTTGAAGTGGCACACGTATATATGAATCTCGGCACAGCTCCACACAGAGAGCAAACACACCGTTCTGTTATTACAGCCCCTTGCTGGCACGCCATGCCATACGTAGGGAGGATCTTTATCTGACCATCATTTATTCTTGATCTCAGTCCTGACTGAAGGAGAGTGAAGGTTGGGGGGATGGTTACTCCACTCCAACATGGGAGTGATTTGTGTGAGCAGACACATGCATTCCGCTGTCTCTCCCTGTCTTATGGGGACTCAGGCAGAACCCAGCGATTCTCGCCGACGCGTTGATCACGCTAACAAGAACGGACTTCCTCCCCTTGCCACTCCATCACCAGCCGCTCCAGGTTTTATCACCACTCCCCAGGGCAGAGCCAGCACCCTCACCGCCTGCCCATCGAGGGCGTTGGTCCCCTAGCTCTGTGTCAGCTGCAACAGAGCCAGTTAGAGAACTCATTCTTGCCCCTGCCCTCCACCCCTTTGATTACAAAGCGTCAGGAGTAGAACAGAAGACGGATGTTTTTACCCCAGGGCAGAAACAGGATTATCAGAAACAAGCATCCAGGAGCCCTTGGCTCCTGGGAGATGTTTAATTTGCTGACCCTTGCCTTGCGGAAAGCGTGGATCTATCCACCTAATTATAGAGCCCCAAGAGGTCTGCCTGTACCTTCTTTGTGGGAACACTCCCCACGCTGCCTCCTGGCTCCTGGTTCCCCTTAGCCAATTAGAAGCATCAGATGAGGGCTTCAAAAGAAATTCTCTCAAAACAATGCAAGAAGCCTGAAATAAATTCTCTTTTCCTACAGCAATCTTCCTACAACAAGATTGTAATGACCAAGCACAGACACAAAAGGGACCAGGAGGCAAAAGGATCCGGGGCACATGTGTTCTGGGTAACAAATCATTTAATAGTAACAAATCAAAAATGGCATCAAGCCCAAAAGGCATCTATTGGCTCCTTAGCTGAAAAGCCCACATCGAATCAGTCTTCACATGGGTCAATTCAGGGGCTTTCTGCCTGCCCTCAGGCTCTGCCTCTCTCATTGTTTTCCTAGGAAAGCGCTTTCCTCCAGCTTCCTACTAGAATGGACTCTGATTGGGTCAGCACTGGTCACGTGCCCTGGTGTGAACCAGTCACAGGAGGATGAGACATCGCAGGCCTGAACCATGTAAACTGAAGGTACCAGAGGGCTAAGTCCCTCAGGGAAAGTTGAGGTGCCTGTCAAGAGAGAAGAAGGGCTGCTCGGCAGATGAAAATGTATGGCTGAGCATGTGTGGTGGGGCCTGCAGGGTACCTCTAGTCTTCCTGGGCCTACTAGGAAGTGGTCACTTCAGCTTCTAACTTGGGTTAGAGAGAGGCAGAGGCCAAATTCATGTGTTAACCTTCAACCTCCTGTACTTAGAGCATATCTGGTTTGAAGGCAGGTGTTTGGAGAAGCAATGGAGTCAAAATGAGGTCATCACAGTGAGTCCTAACCCAGTATAACTGGTGTTCTCAAAGGAAGAATCTGAGCAAGGCACAATGCCTTGAGTTCTGAAGTCAACCACCCACAGGAAAATGGGACAGATTCTTTCCTTGCAGTCTCAGAAGAGTCTTATTTTTTTTTTATTTATTATTATTATTTGCCTCCAGGGTTACTGCTGGGGCTCCGTGCTTGCACCATGAATCCACTGCTCCTGGAGGCTATTTTTTTCCCTTTTTGTTGCCCTTGTTGTCTTATTGTGGTTGTGGTTATTGTTATTGTTGGTATTGACATCCTTGTTAGATAGGACAGAGAGAAATGGAGAGAGGAGGGGAAGATGGGGGGAGAGAGAAAGACAGACACCTGCAGACCTGCTTCACTGCCTGTGAAACAATCCCCCCTCTGCAGGTGGGGAGCCAGGGGCTCAAACTGGGATCCTTACACTGGTCCTTGCACTTTGTGCCATGTGCGCTTAACCCGCTGTGCCTGTCCTGACCCCCTATTAGTATTATTTTATGAGAGCACTGCTCTGCTCTGGTTTATGATGGTGCTGGGGATTGAACCTGAGGCCTTTCTCAAGCCTCAGGCTTAAGAATCTATTTGCATAACCTTTAGGCTCTCTCCCCAGACAGCAGTCTCAAAAGAGACAATCCCTTCCAACACCTTGATCTTGGACTTCCAGCCCCAGATCTGTGAGGCAGTCAGTCTCTGTTGTCTACGCCACTCAGTTGTGTTTTTAATTAACCAAAGTCCTATTAAAACAGCACCCCTTAAGGAAGAGGTCAGCTTCCCACCCCCTGGAGCTTGCACCACCAACCCGGTCACTCCAAGCCTGAGGTTTTTATTTCCAGATGGGCTTTCTCTGATTAACACACCATTTATTCAGATAGGAAACTCACTCCTTTCCCCATAACTGCCACTTAGAAGAGAATCCATTCACCCCACGACACATCTGTACACTTTGCTGAAGTCCTGGAGGTGGGGAGAGAAGGAGATGAAATTGAAAATTCAGATGATACTTTAAGATGAAAGAATAAGAATCTATGTGCATTTGTTCTTCCAGAAGTACTTGTTGAAAGACATTGGACATGCACAGGAAGATGCAGAGGGGAACAAGAGGCAAGAGGCAGGCACTCACTCACGGGGGCTCACGCTTTGGCTGGGAAGGCAGATGCTGAGCAGCTGAGTCCTGGGTTGTACAAGGCAGCTCACGGAGATCAGGCTTGAGCACGAGAGTCCACATGGGTGGCTTGTTGAGGATGATGCTGTTAGCAGAGGTTGGGAAGTGAGAAAATGTCTCTTGGAGGAGATGAAAGAAGACAGGGCCTAGGGTACAAGGTGAATTTAGGAAAGAGGGCCTTGCTGTTACAAAGCCACTTAGTCAACTGGGAAGTGTTGGTGGCTGGTGGCTGGGGAGATAGCAGAGCTGCAGTGAGAGCACAGGACTTGGGCACAAGAGGCCCAGGTTCAGTCCTAGCACCTGCCAGGTCAGATCTGAGCAGCGCTCTGGGTTCTCGCAGGCAAACACACAAACTGTCGGGAGCCCCCAGGAACCCCCCTTTGTCCTGAGAGCCTTCTAGGACAAAGTTGCCCACCAGAAATCAAACAGCACTCACATGTGCAATTTAAAGTTTTCTAGGAACTACTTAAAAAATGAAATAGGGGGCCAAGCTGTGGCGCACCTGGTTAAGTGCACACATTACAGTACACAAGGACCCAGGTTCAAGCCCCTGGTCCCCACCTGCAGGGGAAAGCTGTAGGCATCTCCCTGTCTCTTTCCCTCTCTATCTCCCCCAATCCTCTTAATTACTTTCTGTCTCTACCCAGTAATACATACATACATGTGTGTGTGTGTGTACATATATACATATATATTATAATGGAATGGGAAAATGTATGGTATTTATTTGACTTAATAAATAACAACAATAATTAAACTACCTTTCAACATGGACCCAATTTAAATATTGTTGAGTGAGCTTGGCCTCCTTGTTCAGAAAGAAGCATTGAAACCCATTGTTTCACCCTAAAAGTGCATCTCATTTGGGGTTTGCCATGACTCAAGTGCTCAGCTGCTGCCTGCCTGCTAGTTCTGTGTGATCTTCCAGAATCATCTCTGACCTTTGATGGGAGGAGGAAAACAGACCTAGGGGAAATTCCTTCTGAGAGAGAAAGAGTGATCTGAACATCATCCTGCAGATGCATGAGAGCCAGAATATGGGGTCACCACCCTGGCCCTACTCTCCTGTCCCTTGGTCCAGGATAGAAATAACAACACTAAAGGCTTCCAGAGCTGAGAACATAGTTCAGTGGTAGATCGCACACACTGCAGTGTGTGAAGACCTGGGTTCAATGCCTGGCATCACATTAATAATAATTATAACCACAACAATAAGAAGAAAAAGCTTCCAAAACCTAAGCACCAAGGGCATGAGAGGTCCTCCCTTCATGGTCTCAGCAGCTCTGCCATTCCTGTCCTCAGTGGCATAGGGGTGACTCTCCTCCCTACTTATGTGATGTATGAAAAAAGTGACTTTAGAGAATCACTTACAGCAGTCACTGCTATTGGTTCTTTCTCTCTGGAGGAGTCTAATGCAGTCAGTTATAGGACACAGAATCTTCTCTTCTACCGTCTTAGAAATCGCATCAAGTCAGGACAAAAGTTGCCGCTTTTTCTTTGCTGCCACCAGGAGCAGTTAGGACTGCCTCGGGCCTGAGCAGGGAGTGGGCAGAG
The DNA here is from genome assembly GCF_950295315.1 of Erinaceus europaeus. Taxonomy (NCBI): domain Eukaryota; kingdom Metazoa; phylum Chordata; class Mammalia; order Eulipotyphla; family Erinaceidae; genus Erinaceus; species Erinaceus europaeus. Next base: position 7,260,119 of record NC_080167.1, on the reverse strand, counting down.
TGGCAGCAGCTGGAGGCAGAAGGAGGCAGCTGAAGCAGAGAGCAAGGTCCCGGGGGAACAGGAGGCAGTGGTCCAGAGAACTGGCTGGTGGAAGTGACAAGAAGATGAATTTGTGCAACATGCAACACTCTCCCCAGAGGAGCAAATCAGCCTTTACAAAGAAAGAGGGAGAGAAAATTAAAAAAGGAGGAGGAGGAAGAGAAAGATAGGAAGGGGGAGAGAGAGAAAGATGAGAAAGAAACTTCTAGAAATTGAGTGGAATGAGTACTTAAATGTTACAACTGAGGTCTTAAAAAGAAAAAGCAGTACCCAGACTGGTAAAGCTGGGACCTGTTGGTAAAGAAAGGAATAAATGAATTAAAATTCAAGTATTCAACTAAAACCTTTCCCTGGTTTATTTAACTTACTTTCCACAAGAGCCATGAGGCCTGTGTTCACTTTATTTTACTTCATGTGGTGCCAGAGACAGAACCAGGATCTCATGCATGAAGGCACGGACTCTACTACAGGGCTACCTCCCCCACCTAAGTTTTATTCTTTTATAAAAGAGATTGAGAAGGAACCGTCAAAGCTCCTACTTCCTTGGAGTCCCACATGCTCTGTCTTTGGTGTCCTCATGTGGCAGTGCCTGGAGTAGAACCCAGGGCCTCAGGTACATAAGACAACACAGGCTCTATGGCCAAGCCACCACCTCAGCCCAAAAGTAAAGGGCAGCAAATAGTCTGACCAACCCAACTTGATAAATGGATCATACTATCTCCCACCTCCCTGAAAATTCATCGGACACAGTCTCAGCCTGCCCAGTTGTTGAAACCCACACAGCAAGCCAGCCCGTGATGCTTGGTCTCACAGAGTCCTTTGGCTACACTGCCTTCCTCCCACCACCATCACAATTATTTGGTGCAAAGACAATAACATGATCCCAGTGAACTAACTTAGCATCAGTCTCCTGATTCTTTATGGAGGAGGAAAAAAAAAAAAAAAAGGAAGGAAGGAAATCAAAACGAAGCCAAAAGAGAGAAAAGAGATATATAGAGACACCAGATGTTAATATTATCTAAGGTCAACCAACTGTATTCAATTTCCTTCATTTTCTTTAATTTTTATGATTGTTTTTTAGTGATTTAATGTTGATATACAAATTCAATGTAATCCCCATCAAGGTCCCAATTTCTTTAAAGATATTAGAACAAAAGCTACATTTATCTGAAAATAGAAAACACCTAGAATTGCCAAAAACAATCTTGAGGGAAAAAAAAGAACAGAACTGGAAGCCTCACACTCCCAGACGTCAAACTATATCATAGGTTTGTAATAAAAACTGCCTGGTACTGGAACAAAAATAGACACACAGACCAATGGACTAGAACGGAGACCCCAGAAGTAAGCCCCCACACCTATGGCCATCTAATTTTTGAAAAGAGGGCCCAAAGTATTAAATGGGGAGAGTCTCTCCAACAAATAGTGTTGGAAAAAATAATTTGAAACATGCAGAAGAATGAAACTAAACCACTACATTTCACCAGATACAGAAGTAAACTCCAAATGGATCAAGAACTTAGTGTATTCAATTACATAAGCAAATAAACACTCCTAGCTTAATTTTTTCTTAATCTTGTTTGAATTGTAATTTCCTTTTCTTTGTGATCTTTATTTATTTTTGGCATAGAGAAATTGAGAGGGGAGGGGGGAGGTTAAGAGGGAGAGAGAAGAGAGATGCCTGCAGCCCTGTTTCACCACTTGTGACTCCTCCCCTCTGCAGATGGGGACCAGGGGCTTGAACCCGGATCGTAAGGCATCACATTGTAGTGATGCCACCACTGGACCCCTTGAATTGTCAGTTCTATCACTTGTTCCTGAAAGAGTCCCAATGTTAAACTTCGCTGAGCGCCTGAGAAGGTGAGTTCACCACACAAGGATGCTAGCAACATAAATCCCGTAGTGAGAATTCTTCCTAAAAAGTCTGTCTTTGCTAGGCAGTTTCTGCCCTCCTCTGCCCTGTGACGAAAAGGCCTCTGCTCCCGATTCCTGTTCGTTCAGTGCGCAGAGTGACTCAGCTTCACCCAAAGCAGCATGCCCTGTCACTCCCCACAAGCAGTTATAAAGGTGTTTCCCTGAACACAGGCGATTCCTGCCTAGGGAGAATCCTTCTACCAGTTACTGAGAAAATACAATTCTCACTTCTCCACATACAAAATAAGGATGCAGGACAGGCCCTCTGCTACAATTCCACGTAACTCAAAACTCTCTGGAGTTCAAGATACAATAAAGCCATAAAAACAGTGGCATAAGGGAATGTGTGTGTGTGTGTGTGTGTGTGTGTGTGTGTGTGTGTGTGTGTGTTTTCCAAAAGTGCAAGTCACAACCCATTAGCGGGGTCTTGAAATCAATTTGTTGGGTCATAACCAGCATTTTTTTTAAAATGAAAGAGAATAAAATAGAAAATAACAGACTGCATCATCCATAATTGAGGTGACTGGTGGTTCATAAAACTTTAAAAAAATATTTATTTATTTGTTGCCCTTGTTGTTTTATTGTTGTAGTTATTATTGTTGTCGGTCTTCGTTGTTGGATAGGACAGAGAGAAATGGAGAGCGAGGGGGAAGACAGAGAGGAGGAGAGAAAGACAGACACCTGCAGACCTGCTTCACCGCTTGTGAAGAGACTCCCCTGCAGGTGGGGAGCTGGGGTCTCGAACCAGGATCCTTACATCAGTCCTTGCGCTTTGTGCCATGTGCACTTAACCCACTGCATAAAACTTTTATTTCAATCACAAATATATACATGTGCCGTACACACACAGAGCTGGATCATAGTTTAAAAATCAACTGCTCTCTGTAGCACAGGAAGTGTGGAAGCCTGCAGTGTAAAGCAGTGCCTGCTGACAAAAGTCGGTAAGTTAAAAACTAGTGTTTTATGAGACCTAATTTCTGAGAAGGAAAACAACAGAAGGGGTCAAAGGTAAATGTTGATACAGATGTGTCGTGGGACACGTAGGATCACGTATATCAAAAGGCTAAGGGCTGAGTGTAGAGTCAGGGGGGGTGGTATTTTCCCTTCTATTTCCACCCTCTTATGTGCTGTCTCATTTTTAAAAAGATATAGAGAGAGATGTTATTTCAAGACTCGAAATGTTTCAAAGCCCATTTTATTTTGAAAGGTAAATAGACTTCTTAGAGCCCCCCTCAAAAGAATGTCTAGAGGAAACACACACCCAATATTACCAGCATTAATTTTAGTGTGAATTCTCAGTGCTTTATACTTTTTTTTCCATAGCACACAGGTGCTATTTTAAAAGGGAGAGAGAAAAAAGCTCACTCTGAGTTCACACTTCTTCTGCAGGAGGAAAAAAAAAAAGTCCTCAAAACCTTGGAAAATCAGGGGGGCAGGTTATGCAAATCTTCGGAATGAATTCTCCACCTCAGTGACTTTCTTTCCTTCTCCTGGATAACATCTGATGAAGGTTTGCGTGAGGACGCAGCTATTCTATATTCCAAATGCCGAAGTCCCCGACACCTGTTTAGGAGAACATACTTTATGGAGGAGGAAGTGTCACACTAAGAGAGAAAGGTAGCTTCTACCAAAATGCCAGAAGCCGGGGCAGCTGCTTGTGGCAGGAAGCAGCTGCGTGAACCCGAGGCTGCCCTTGGAAGAGGAGGCAGACAGCAGCAGAGGACAAAACCGGAGACAGGAGGCAGAGCGTCTCTTCAAGGAAGATACTGTCAGGAAATCTAAAAAATGGGGCCGCCCCATTCAGACTGTCTAAACAATGATGCCTGAGAGAAGGCAAGAGCGGGAAAATTGCCTCTCAAATGGTGAGCTGAATGGTGAGTCCGAAATTATAACTTACAGGGAGAATGAGAATGGTGGTGGCTGGAGAGGAGGGAGAGAGAGGGCTTAGACGAAAGAATGGTGCTAAATGAAATTCCCACCTGCCACTTGTCAGAAGAACAGAACACAGGCAAGAGCTGCCTTTGGGCTGAGAAGACCATGAATACGAACAGCCTGCCTGACAACAGCCATTTCAACAGACACCTATAGAGCCCTCGGCCCTCTGAGGAACAAGCTATCTGTGTCTGGAATGGGGAGCCGCTTGTTTTTCCTCTTCTGCGGGGATACCACCTTTCTCTGCTTTTCTGTGCAAAATGGGGGACGCAAATGGATACTTACTTCCGTGTATTTTTTTATATTTATTTATCTTCCCTTTTGTTGCCCTTGTTTTTCATTGTTGTTGTAGTTATTGTTGTTGTTATTGATGTCGTCATTGTAGGACAGAGAGAAATGGAGAGAGATGGGGAAGACAGAGAGGGAGAAAGAAAGACACCTGCAGGCCTGCTTCACCGCCTATGAAGCGACTCCCCTGCAGGGGCTCGAACCGGAATCCTTACGCCACTTTGCACCGCATGCGCTTAACCCACTACGCTATCTACCGACTCCCTTCTGTGTAATTTTTAAGCGTCACGTGTACATGGGTTGGGGGGGGAATCCAGTGCTACAAAAGGTTGTCCAGGGGGCCAGGCTGTGGAGCACCTGGTTCAGCACATATAGTACCGTGCGGAAGGATCCACACAAGGACCAGGGTTCCAGCCCCCACTCTCCACCTGCAGTGGGGAAGCTTTATAAGCAGTGAAGCAGGTCTGCAGGTGTCTATCTTTTGCTTCCTTCTCAATCTATCTCTGTCCTATTGAATGGGAAAAAAAGGACAAAATGGTCACCAGGAGCAGTAGATTTGTAGTGCCAGCACGGAGCCCCAACAAAAAACCTGGAGGCCAAAACAAAAAAGAAAAAAAAAGGTTACCCGGTGTCAAATAAGTTTTGCTTTATGCTGGGCAACTTCTGTTTGTACCCCAGATCCATTCTTTAGCTCTGGGGTACCAACGGACCCCCACCCCACTGGCTGCTAGGTGGGTAGGGGCAAGGCCGGGCTAGGACGTTATCAGAGAAAAGGACGGCGTATATCTCTATTGGCAGGACTTGGGCTCTACCGTTCATTCTGTGACCCTTGAAAGAATTCCATGGCCAGAGTAGGACAAGACCAATTTCCCAACAGCAACATGATTGCTGAGCCAAAGGCAGGGGACATCCCCTCCAGGAAGTCTTGGCTATGGGCACTTTTAACAGGGCCTCACAATGAGGGGTAGATGCCCAGATAAAGTTTATTTCAGAGCTCCTCATTCAACAAGACAGCATTCTACCTGGAAGAAACTATCTGACTAGAGAACCAAGATGAAATCGACTTGTTTCTGTCCAGTAGTGGGGAAGTTACTACAGAGTCTTAGGCTGAAGCTGTGTTTTCACCAGCGTCTATCTGAAAACCATATTAAAACGCATCTCCAGGAATAGAAAGCTATTCCTAATGCATTATATGAAGAAAGGAAAAAAAAAAAAACACATCGTACAAACAAGATGTGGGATGAGGGTTCCTACATTGTCCCTGTGTTAGAATGGCCTGGGAGCTTTAATTTTATTTCACTGAAAATTTGGGAGGTCCAGGCAGTGGTGCATGGAGTAAAGCATACGTAGTGCAAAGCGTAAAGGCCCACGCAAGGATCTGGGTTCCAGCTCCAGGCTCCCCACCTGCAGGGGGGTGGGGGGCGGGGGACACTGGTGTCTGTCTTTCTCTTTCCCTCGCTATCTTCCCCATCCCTCTCAATTTCTCTCTGTTTTATCCAAAAGAAAATTGAAAAAAGGCCCTCAGGAGCAGTGGATTTGTAGTGTAGCACTGTGCCCCAGTGATAATCCTGGAGGCATTTAAAAAAATTGGGGAAGTCGGGCAGTAGTGCAGCTGGTTAAGTGCAGGTGGTGCAAAGAACAAAGACTGGCATAAGGATCCCGGTTCAAGCCCCCGGCTCCCCACCTACAGGGAAGTCGCTTCATAGGCAGTGAAGCAGGTCTGCAGGTGTCTATGTTTCTCTCCCCTCTCTGTCTTCCTCTCCTTTCTCCATTTCTTTCTGTCCTATCCAACAACGATGACATCAATAACTACAACAATAAAAAAAAACAAGGGCAACAAAAAAAGGAAATAAATATTAAAAAAATCTTTTAAAAATTTGGGGATTCTTAATATTTAATATGAAGCAGGGGGTAGATAGCATAATGGTTATGCAAACAGACTCATGCCTGAGGTTTCAAAGTCCCAGGTTCAATCCCCTGGCACCACCATAAGCCAGAAGCTGATCAGTGCTCTGGTTAAAAAAAAAAAGGGGGGGAGTTGGGTGGTAGCGCAGCGGGTTAAGTGCATGTGGCGCAAAGCACAAGGACCCACTGAAGGATCCCCGTTTGAGCCCCTGACTCCCCACCTGCAGGGGAGTCGCTTCCCAGGCGGTGAAGCAGGTCTGCAGGTGTCTGTCTTTCTCTCCCCCTCTCTGTCTTCCCCTCCTCTCTTTATTTCTCTCTGTCCTATCTAACAATGACTATATCAACAACAACAATAACTACAACAACAATAAAAAACAGCAAGAGCAACAAAAGGGAAAATAAATATTTTTTTAAAAACTGAGAAAAAAAAAGGATTGGTGTTCAGGTGGTAGCGCAGGGCAAGGATCCTGTTTCCAGCCCCCAGCTCCCCACCTGCAGGGGGGTCACCTCACAAGTGGTAAAGTCTACAGGTGTCTACCTTTCTCTCCTCCTCTCTATCTTCCCCTCCTCTCTCCATTTCTCTCTGTCTGATCCAACAATGAATGACATCAACAACAACAATAATAACCACAACAAGGCTACAACAACAAGGGCAACAAAAGGGTTGCCTCCAAGAGCCTCCAAGAGCAGTGGATTCATGGTGCAGGCACTGAGCCCCAGCAATAACCCTGGAGGCAAAAAAAAAAAATGGAAAGCATAGCCCATGGAAGTATCTTGGACCTGGTTTCTAGATTTCCAGTGGGGGAAAATCACTAGAAATATTTCTGGAGACCAAACGCTTCCTTCAGCTACTGCACCTGTGTTCCAAAGTGAAGGAAGGGAGGGGTGGGGAAGGGCGATGGGGGAGGGATGCTACACTACTTTTTCTTTAGCTCCAGATTCACTGCCCCTGTCTTGCAGTACCGTCTGGAGGATAAGGCAGCAGTAGGATTTAAGGCCAGGGCTCCCCCAGGGGGTGATGTAGCAAGCAGTAATCCTTTAATCCAGCAAAGCACAGGGATCCAGGAGGTGGTGCAAAGGCCCATTACCGGACGGAACTCCATCCCAGCAGCCATGCATCCGCAGATTGCCAGCTACTGGGTGTCAAGGGAGCCTCATTTTTACTCTCTGCCCTGAGCCCCATAATTTGTAAATCTACCACTGACATTTCTACTTAAATACCCAGAAGGAGTTCTCTGGGTGCTAGATGCAACACAGAAAAGTATTTTAAAGATATTCAGAGAATAATGACTTTTTTCCCAATAACTCCTTAATGCCAAACATATGTATTACCAACTGAAACACAAAACGTTTAACAGGATTTTTTTTTTTTTTAATTTTACTTTGGCTGCCCCAGCTGGCATCCAACACATTCCCAAATCTCTCTCCCACTTGATAGGTCTATTTTTTAATCCTGTTGGATGCTTTTCTTTCTGGGCAAATTGTGAGGAGAACGTGCCTGTCGCTGCGAGTCTTTCAGTTCATATTTTGCATATGTCAACCAGCAATTAGGAGGGAAACAACTGCGTCCTATCTTAGTTGTCTGGAGTATGGATTTGTTTATGAGGAGCCACGTCAGCTATGTGGAGATGGGGAGAGTAACATCCAGAGGCTGCCAGGAGGGCAGCACAGTGGGAAAGAGGGCGATGTCTACCTGAGGGAGGCCATGAAGGAGAGAGGCACCTCAGGTGACACCTCCCTGATTGTGCCCGGCAGCCCTCACCCAGGCTGGGTCAAGTTTATTCAGAAACACACAACGGAAATCAGGATCCAGGTAGCCAACAGAGGGCGCTCTCACTCACCACCAACAGGAGGGGGACTCTACCCCATTGTCATCTAAGTCACCTCTTCCCCTCTGCAGAATGGGCTTAGTCATTCCATGACCCCCACCTGCCCTGCAGCCCAGGACTCTGGGAAATGAAACCTGTAAAAATGGAAAGCATCAGGGCTGGGTGGTGGTGCATCTGGTGGAGTGCACACGCTACCATGCACGGGGGCCCAGGTTCAAGTCCCACGTCCCCATCTGTAGGCAGGAAGATTCACAAGAGGTGTAATAGGAAGTGGTTCACATCCAACTAGTTGAGTTCCTCCCTGTCCCAGCCTGTCTCTCAAGGAAGCTGTATGAAGACAGGCTGCTTCTGCTGGGGGGCTGAACACTTTCCATTGTCTTGTTCTCTCCCCCATTCTCTGAAGCCACTCAGTTTATGTGCACCCTGCTGAACACCCTAGAGGATTGCTGGCTGCTGCCCACAAAGGAAGCAACAGAACCACTACTTCCCATGATGGGAAGGTCAGACTTAGCATTCTGAAATGATCAGGTCATACTGATTTCCATCCTGGAGCAGGGGTAGTGGGGCCTTCTGCATTCTGCAGGATCAACTCAGAGCAGAGTCTGTCTAAAGACAAGGGGATAGATACAGATCAGGCCCATGAGACAGAACACATGTGCACAGGCACCCGTAAGTTAGGGGAGAATATACACCTGAAAGCAAAAATGCACAATAGTATGCAGTGACCCCAAACAGCAAGCAAGTAGCAAGACCTAAAAAAAAAATACCATAAAATGATACTCATACACTTTTCCCATATTTGGGAACTACTCTTTTCCCTGATCCAGCTAGCCAGTACTATTTCCAACTCTGACACCATCTCCCCAGACAATACCTTTGATCCACCTGCATGTTAGCTGTTGTGCTCAGGTAAAAATTAGTAAAGTCATGGGCCTCTTGGAATATACCTAAAATAGACCTACTAGTTTTTTCTACAACGGAGATCCCAAAACTCATCTGTTATATTCTTGCCTTTAGGTTCCTGACTATTAAACAATTTGTTCTGCTTTATACAGTAATGCTTTTTCAGCCACCAAATTGCAGATGCTACCATGATGCCCACCTGATTTCCCTGGACAGAGGACCTCACCAATGTACCCTGGAGCCCCACCTCTCCAAAGCCCTGCCCCAATAGGGAAAGATAGGGACAGGTTGGGAGTATGGATCGACCTGCCAACGCCCATGTCCAGCGGAGAAGCAATTACAGAAGCCAGACCTTCCACCTTCTGCACCCCATAATGATTCTGGGTCCATACTCCCAGAGGGATAAAGAGAAGGAAAACTTTCAAAGGAGGGGATGGGATATGGAACTCTGGTGGTGGGATTTGTGTGTAATTGCACCCCTCTTATCCTATGGTCTTGTCGATCATTTTTATTATATAAATAAATAACAATAAATAAATAAAGACAGGGTGAGGCCATCATGTGGCCACATGATGTCACAGTCCTCAGCAGCTCCAGGTGTAGAAACTGAACAAGACTGAGATCGATCCAGTGTGGAATAGTGCCAAGTAGAGAGCACAGAGCTCTGAAACCATGCGATAAATCCTGGGCGATCTTAGAAGCTACTCTGTAGGGTTATTGGAAACAATTAAATAAACTAACATGTTCAAAGTGCTTAGAGGAGCACCTGGCACCGAGCAAGTGATCAATAAATATCAGTATTAACAATCTACTGGGAAGTGAATGTGGTCCGGTAAAAATGAGTCATTTTTCCTGGCGAGGGGGTGACAGGAAATAATCACAAGGCCTGCCACTTGCCCAGGACGTTCCAAGCACTCGGACTTTACATGCAGTTATTGTTTTCATCTTTGACAACCAGAATCAGGTTATTTTCCTCATCTTAAAGGTACAGGCACCAAGGCTCAGCAAAATGGTTATGAATTTGGGGGTTTAGAATCAGAGGCTTTGAAACCCACCTCAGGCACTTTCTGTGTGGCCTCAAGTGTGCCCTTCATTTACTCCGTGCCTCAATTTCCCAGCCTGAAAAACAGGGTCATAATAATACCTCTCGTAAGGGCATACTGCAAAGATCAACTTCACATAGAAGCACGTAGATTAAGTGTCTAGCACCTTCTAAGGATTCATTAAATGTCATACAAGGGGGCCAGGCAGTGGTGTGCCTAGTAGAGCATACACATTATCATTACTCTAGGACCTGGGTTCAAGTCCCCAGCCCCCATCTGTAAGGGGGGAGCTTCAGGAGCAATGAAGCAGTGCTGAAATTGTCTCTTTCCCTCCCTGTCTCAAGTCCCCTCCCCTCTTAATTTGTCTCTATGTAATAAAGACAGTAAGTGCCACACACACACACACACACACACACACACTCACTCACTCACTCACTCACTCACACACACACGGGTGGAAGGGCTTTGTAGGATGCCTGGCAGTTTGTCAGGTAGAACAAGGAGAGAAATAGGGGCTTCAAGTGAAGATAATCAGGGTAGACACACAAGCTATCCGTCAGCACAGGAGATCACCAGTGGACTGCATTGAGCAGTTTGAAAGCAAACCCTCACTTGTATGAGACAAAGGGTCAAAGTCCTCCAGGCCCAGAGGAGAAACCAGAGTTTGGAGACCATGGCTTCCTGGGCAGCCTGCTCTCAACCATCATCCTAGCAACCTGCCAAAGTACAAGACCCCGCCCCCTCCACTCCTAGCCAATAAGAAAGCGCCCTACCGCATCTCGTTGCCAAGCAACAGAGTTGGCCCGGGTCCTTCAGTTAGCCTGGCGCCCTGAACTGCTCGCCACAAAATGGGGATCTGGGAGGTCTCTCCTTGGGCCCTCTTGAGACTTTACCTGTGGAACTTTATTTTTTAATCCATAAATATATTTTCATGTGTAGGAAAGAAAGATAACCCCTACCAAAGAAGGGGAAAATATATATCTATATATCTATAACTTTCTAAAAAGTGACTATTTCTGGGCTTGTTTGAGTCCACCTCGTCTGAACGGCCAGATCCTGTTCGTGGAGGACCTGCGTGACTTGCTTCTCTGTCACTGCTTACTCAGAATCCCCCCCATGAAGTCTGTGTAACCGAATCTTGGGAACTGGGAAGAGACTGCTGGTGGTGTTCACACCAGTGGTTCCTAAAGTTGCAAGAAGATTATAGGGGTGGGGAATACTTTCCTTGGGAGTCACATACTCAGCCTGAAGAATTGCCAAGATGACCAAGACTCTGGCCATTAAGAAGACACACAGTGTCTCCAACACAGGGACCCTCATGGCCTTTCACAGCTCAGACCATCTCTTGCAGGTGAGTTCACCCCTTCATTTTCTGCCCAGGCTCAGCAAGTTGCTGAGAGAAGGGGAACAGGAACTGGTGTGCAAACAGCAAGGGGCAGGGAAAGAGTGATGAGCCCCGCTGTAATTAAATTGTCCAGACGCATCTCTGTAGCTCGCAGTGCTTGGTTTCTCATCAAGGATGAAACCTCAAGCCAGAACAGTGAGCTGGGCCATCCTATTAGCCAGTAATTCCAAAATGATGGGCTAAATCAGCGGTGACACTGTATAACACCAGGGGGAAATTAAGACGAATTGGAGACCGACCGTTGCAGAATTATTTTCAGAGAGCAGCTAGGTTAAGGGTACATGCAACACACTCTCTCTCGATGGAACCAATACAGAGTGTCAGACTTTGGGCTTGCAAAGTCTGACTTTGCCACTTAGCAGTGGCACTTAACTGACACTAGATAAGCTGCTTTGTGGCCTGGCTGAGCCCTGATTCCCTCCTGTCTGTGAAATGCAAATGGGGGAACATGAGCCAGAGAAGCGATGAGAACTCCACGAAGTCGGATACGGAAACTGCCGAGCGAGCGTGGTGGTGGCACTTGGTAATGTGTCTTTGTGACAGGGAATAGTGCTGTGGGCTTGAAAGATTAAGGAAGAGCTGGCGTGTTTCATGACGGAGTGTTTCTGCTTTGGAAATGATGGCAAAGCCGGGAGCTGGGTTGGGGGCATCAAAGAGGTGTTGGAACCCCCCCCCCCCCCAATCTCCCACAGCCAGCAGGACACCGGGTAGGGTTGGGGGCACCATGCCTTTGTCCTAGAAGTGTCACAGCTTCCTGTTCCATATCATTGTGGCCGACTGGCCAAGGTAAGTGAATGGTGCGAGAGACAGTGAAAGGCAGTACTGGCCCACCGTGCCCCAGCCAAGGTGTATCTGAAGGCTCCTAGTGTCACCCCAGGAAGGATGCACAGAGCAGGGATTAGACTCCCCGGCTCAACCCTTGGTCCAGAGCCTTCCTCTAAGCACTGACCCCTGGTGTTCTAAATTGGAAGTGCAGAAATGCTTTGGGCAAAAATGACAAAAGTTGTGCGATCCTCTGGGCGCCTGAAGCTTCTACCTAGTCATCATTAAAATATCAGGAAGGACAGGGGCCAGGCGGTGGCACACCTGGTTAAGCGCACATGCTACAGTGCTCAAGGATCCGGGTTCAAGCTCTAGGTCCCCAACTACAGGGGGAAGCTTCACCAGTGCTGAAGCAGGGCTGCAGGTGTCTCTCTGTCTCTCTCTCTCCATCTCTATCTTCCCTTCCCCTCAATTTCTCCCTGTCTCTATCCAATAATAAATAACTAAAGTTTAAAAAAAAATTTAAAAATATTTTTAAAAAATATATCAGGAAGGACAGACTTGCCCCGGAATGCTTTCGCACATGTCTCAATTTAGGAATCCAAAGAGCAGATCCTTTTTAAAAATATTATGTGAGCTCAAACCCCCGCCCCACCATTTAATTTTAACCCTGCTACTCAGGCCTTGAGCAAATCCGTTCCTCCCTGTGACTCAGTTTCCTCATCTCTATAAGGGGAACACACATTGCACTATTCACCTAAGCTAAGAAATATTTCATTCTGTGGCGCTTCATGACGTCTTTGTGCTGCTGCTGCTGCTGGTGCTACTACCACTAATAATAATAATAATAATTCATAAATAAACTCTACTGATTAAACTCTAACCTGATTTTGATTGTGTGTCCCAGTTTCAGAGATGCAAAATGTGCATGGGATCAAAAGCAATCTACTTACAGAGTGACCTAGAAGAAAAAAGACCCCTACCTTATACAGTACCTGCTTAGGGACTTTAAGGGCATCTATTCAGAATGCCACTTTGTAAAGCTGCCCTGGGACAGGCAGGTGAGATAGCATAATAGTCACGCAAAAAGACATCCATAGCTGCTGCTTCCAAGTCCCAGGTTCAATCCTCTCCACCACCATAAGCCAGAGCCGAGCAGTGTTCTGGTTGTGTGCCTGCCCTATCGATCTATCATTAAAAATAAACCAAATAAAATGTTTTAAAAAAATGTACTGAGCCTTTGGTGGTGAACGTGGTGAGTCTTACACACACACATATAGGTGTGAAGCTATAACATTGAATTTGTATCATATTTTAAATCTGTGTTAAGTCAATATAAAAATTGTACTGGTATCATTTTTATACTCTTTAAAAACCCTATAACACCCATCAGAGGTGTTGTAAGGACTAGGGGAAGATTCAAGACCTCCCATGCAAATGTCCACCCACTCAGTGAATACTTAATCAACCCTGAGTATGTGTTAGTTTTAATGTCAGGAGGAAAAGATGAAAAGTGACAAGGAGGGGAGTCGGGCAGTAGCACAGCGGGTTAAGCTCACGTGGCGCAAAGTGCAAGGACCGGCGTAAGGATCCCGGTTCGAGCCCCCGGCTCCCCACCTGCAGGGGAGTCACTTCACAGGCGGTGAAGCAGGTCTGCAGGTGTCTGTCTTTCTCTCCCCCTCTCTGTCTTCCCCTCCTCTCTCCATTTCTCTCTGTCCTATCCAACAACAACAGCAATAAAAGCAATAATAATTACTACAACAATGATAAAACAACCAGGACAACAAAAGGGGAAAAAATATAGCCTCCAGGAGCAGTGGATTCATGGTGCAGGCACCAAGCCCCAGCAATAACACTGGAGGCAAAAAAAAAAAAAAAAGAAAAGAAAGAAAAGAAAAGAAAAAAAAAAAGAAAAGAAAAGTGGCAAGGAGGGACATTTGCATGGCACACCCCTTTTGGGAAACTGAGAGTAAATACACATCAAGAATAAGCAGCACACAGAGAGAGCTGAGGCAGTGTGGTGACGGGGGTACACCGTCTCTATTCCTATGACCCACATCAGTCTCCACCAGGTGGTCAGATTCGAAACTGTTAGACAAGCTTTTAGAAGAAGGTGGGAAGAGACCCACTCTGGGCCTCCTCTCAGCACTCCTCTGCCTCCACAAGGCTGGGCCATCCACCGGTAAATCTGAAAGCTACAGGATCCACTCGGGGTTCATGGGCAAGAAGCACTCACATCAAATCTGACAGAAGCCAATTCAACCTTCTTTGGACTGAATAAACCAACTTCCCCCCCCCTCCCCCCCCCCCCCCCGCTTGCCGAAAGCCCTGACAGCTAAATCCCTAATCACGACCACTGGTGATGGGGTACCTTCTGTCATGAGATGGTGGCATTCCCCCTTCCCCATTCCTGTTTTCAGACTGCTTAGAGCATTTCTTACAGGGGCTCAGTTGTGATCTAATGCATTTCTGTCTCAATTGGAGTCCATGCAATTGGTAATTTTTAGTTAATGGCCTGACATTTAGGCCTATTTAGTGATCTGCTTGTGGGGGGATGACGGTGCTTCCCTCTGTGTGCTCAGGGGCTCTGAGGAGTCTGTGGTGGGTGCTGGCTCAGCAGCAGGAAGTTCAGGGAGTCTGCTGCACTGTATAGCAGGACCTGGTCACATTCAAGGTCACATCCTGAAGCATGTGTTTAACACCTTACAGTGGCAGGTAGTTGAGGACACTAAGATCAGCCAGCCCTGGAGTCCTCTCCCAAGGAACTTGGGAATTTTGTGCGAAAACAAGTTCATAATTAAGAGGGAGGAGGAGTGCCAAGAAAAGAAGGAAGAGAAAGGAAGGATAAAGGAAAAGAACAAGAAACGCGACACACCCATCCAAAAAGATGTGTGTGTGTGCACACCTATGTTCCTGGCAGCACAATTTGCAATAGCTAAAACCTGGAAGCAGCCCAGGTGTCCCACAACAGAGGAGTGGCTGAGCAAGTTGTGGTCTAGATACACAATGGAATACTACTCAGCTATTAAAATTGGTGATTTCACCATTTTCAGCCGATCTTGGATGGAGCTTGAAGAAATCGTGTTAACTGAAATAAGTCAGAAACAGAAGGATGAATATGGGATGATCTCACTCTCAGGCAGAAGCTGAAAAACAAGACCAGAAGAGAAAACACAAGTAGAACCTGAACTGGAGTTGGTGTATTGCACCAAAGTAAAAGACTAGGGTGAGTGGGGGGGGGGGGGAGTACAGGTCCAAAAAGGATGTCAGAGGACCTAGTAGGGGCTGTATTGTTATGTGGAAAACTGGGAAATGTTATGCATGTACAAACTATTGTATATACATACTGTCAACTGTAAAACATTAATTCCCCAATAAAGATATTAAAAAGAAAAGAAAAGAACAAGAAAGGAAAAGAAAAAAGGAAAATACATGAGGTGAGGGCAGCTTAGCCAGTAGAGCACACATGCAAGGACCTGGGTTTAAGGAGCCTCCAGTAACCACCCGCAGGGGGAAAGCTTCCTGAGTGACTGAGCAGTACCACAGTCTCTCTCCTCCCTGTCTCTCTCCCCCTTTCTCTTTGACTCTTACTCTCTATCAACACACAAAGATAAAAGGAAAAATCTCTGCCGGTGGGAATGGTGAAGCTATGCAGGCTGAGCCATAGCTATAATCTTGGTGGAGATCGAGATCGAGATCAAGATTGACCTAGACGTTGATATAGATCTATATCTCGGGGGCCGGGCAGTGACACACCCAGTTGAGTGCACACATTAGTATGTGCATGAACCCAGATTCAATCCCCTGGTCTCCACCTGTGGACGTTGGGGGAGAGCTTCACAAACATTAAAGCCAGGCCTACAGGTGCCTCTCTTTTTCTCTCCCTCTCTATGTCCCCCACCCCTCTCAATTTCTTTGTCCAATCAAAAAACAAAAATAACAAAAGGAAAAAATGGCCACCAGGAGTGGTGGATCTGTGTGCAAGCACCAAGCCCCAGTGACAACCCTAGTGACAATAAAAAATAGTAATAGTAATCATCATCATAATAATAATAAAGCAAACTCTATCATGAGAAGAAACAGGCAGTGAACTCATCCAACCCAAATCATCAATGTTAACTGGACGACGACTTGGGGTGTTGATCCAAGACTCTGGATCAAAATCTAGAATGTTTTGTTTTGTTTTTTGTTTTTTTTCAGAACACTGCTCAACTCTAGTTTATGGTGGTGCTGGGAATTAAACCAGTGACGTATGAGGCTCAGGCATGAAAGTCTTTTTGCAGAACCATTATGTTATCTCCCCTGCCCTAGAATTTATTTTCTAATCTAATGGGAGGCATATCACTTCTCTCCCCCAAGAAATAGGTTCTTGTTAGTTACCTAGTCTGACATAACACTCTTTCCCACAGAACACCAGAAGGCCAAACTGTTCTTACTCGGCCTCCCTGTACAGAAGTTAATAATATGTCTATGAAGGAAAGGGTCAAACTAGCAAGGGCATTGCTCCATGAATTCCCACTAAAGCTTTATTTCTATCTTTCTTCTTTCTTTCTTTCTTTCTTTCTTTCTTTCTTTCTTTCTTTCTCTCTTTCTTCCTTTCTTCCTTCCTTCCTCTCTCTTTTTCTTTCTTTCTTTCTTCCTCTCTTTCCTTCTTTCTTTCTTTCAGGGGGAGAGAAGGATAGACACCTGCAGACCTGCTTCACTGCTTGTGAGGTGACCCCCCCCACCTGCAGGTGGGTAACCAGGGGGCCGCTCACGCCAGTCCTTGTGCTCCGCACCATGTGGATGCACCTCTCTCCAAAAGGGTGCAGAAGCTGCTGTGAATTCTTAAAGATATTCAAGTCTCAGGCAGGGAGAAGAAACCCAGCCTTTTAAATTGTAAGCAATGCAAATCAGACTGTGACTGAGCCCAGGACAACAGACAAGGACATTTACATTCTCTTGAGCTGGAGCTAAAATATGCCGCGAGCTGTTCTGGAAGAGACACTCAGCTCAGGATGGAGGGAGGGGCGGATGGGGCCTCAGGATGTGGCTGAGAAGCAGATGTAATTCTTTGCTCACTTCACCAAGGGTTGAGAAACCGTTTCTGACGAGAGTCACTTTTCAAAGAAAGGCATCTTTTTAATACTGGCTCAATACACTGCCAGGACCTGCTAGATAAAACAAGAGAGAAAGACAGACCCGGCTGGACAGTGTGGGCGGGGTAGGGGCGGGGCCACTCTAGATGTTAATCAGAGACAGTACTGGGGTTCAGTACCCTTGCTATGTATCGACTTAGATGGATTCCATCTGAATCCAAGTTCAAATTAATCATCATCCTAACAACAATAGCAATAAATGATAGTCGGGGTGGGCGGTGGCGCAGAGGGTTAGAGCCAAACCAGGTTCAAACCCCCCCCCCCACCTGCAGAGGGGAAGCTTCTTGAGTGCTGAAGCAATTACTGCAGGTGTCTCTCTGTCTCTCTCCTGCTCTGTCTTGCCTCCCCCTCTCAATTTCTCTCTGTCCCACGGAATAAAGACAGAAAGGGGAGGCGCCAGGCGGTGGCTCATCTGGTTAAGTGCTCATATTACTGTGCACAAACCCAGGTTCAAGCGCCCGGTTCCTACTGCAGGGGGAAAGCTTCACAAGTGTCTCTCCCCTTCTCTGTCTCACCCTCTTCTCTTGATTTCTGGCTATCTCGATCTAATAATAAATAAATTTTTTAAAAAGTTAGAAAGAAAGAAAGAAAGAAAGAAAGAAAGAAAGAAAGAAAGAAAGAAAGAAAGGGGAACAAATTGCTGCCGGGGCAGTGGGTTTACTGTGCAGACATCAAGCCTCAGCAGCAGTAATCCTGGAGATAATTAAAAAATGCAAAAATGGGGGGCAGGTGGTGCCACACCTGGTTGAACACACACATCATAGTACAAAAGGACCCAGGTTTGAGTCCCCGGACCCCACCTACAGGGGGAAAGCTTTGCAAGTGGTGAAGCAGTGTTGTAGGTGTCCCTCTCCCTCTCTACCTCCCCCTCACCTCTCGATTTCTGGCTGTCTCTATCCAATAAATAATAAATATTTAAAAAAAATAAGTAAAACTAAAAAATAAATGGTTATTAACAGCACCCTGCCTCATAAATGTTTCTTTATCTGATCCCTCTGTCCATCTCAAAAAGTTGGCCTGGAATGGTGAAGTCCCATGACAAAAATAACGATAATAATAACTTGCTCTCACAGAGGCTACATTTTGCAAAGAATAGAGGAGATAATTTAAAAAATAATAATAAATATTTTAAGGGGGTGTGAGGCTGGGCAGTGGTATACCAGATAAAGCGCACCCATTACCATGCACAAAGACACAGGCTCAACCCACGCCCTCTCAGCCCCAGGCCCCACCTGCAAGGGGCGAGCATCATCAGCTGAAGCAGCACTGCAGGTGTCTCCCTTCTCTCTCCCTGTCTCCCTTCCCTCTCCCTGTCTCCCTTCTCTCTCTCCCTGTCTCCCTTCTCTCTCTCCCTGTCTCCCTTCTCTCTCTCCCCGTCTCCCTTCTCTCTCCCTGTCTCCCTTCTCTCTCCCTGTCTCCCTTCTCTCTCTCCCCGTCTCCCTTCTCTCTCTCCCTGTCTCCCTTCTCTCTCTCCCTGTCTCCCTTCTCTCTCCCTGTCTCCCTTCTCTCTCTCCCTGTCTCCCTTCCCTCTCCCTGTCTCCCTTCTCTCTCTCCCTGTCTCCCTTCTCTCTCTCCCTGTCTCCCTTCTCTCTCTCCCTGTCTCCCTTCTCTCTCCCTGTCTCCCTTCTCTCTCCCTGTCTCCCTTCTCTCTCTCCCTGTCTCCCTTCTCTCTCTCCCTGTCTCCCTTCTCTCTCTCCCTGTCTCCCTTCTCTCTCCCTGTCTCCCTTCCCTCTCCCTGTCTCCCTTCTCTCTCTCCCTGTCTCCCTTCTCTCTCTCCCTGTCTCCCTTCTCTCTCCCTGTCTCCCTTCTCTCTCTCCCCGTCTCCCTTCTCTCTCTCCCTGTCTCCCTTCTCTCTCTCCCTGTCTCCCTTCTCTCTCCCTGTCTCCCTTCTCTCTCTCCCTGTCTCCCTTCTCTCTCTCCCTGTCTCCCTTCTCTCTCTCCCTGTCTCCCTTCTCTCTCTCCCTGTCTCCCTTCTCTCTCCCTGTCTCCCTTCTCTCTCCCTGTCTCCCTTCTCTCTCTCCCTGTCTCCCTTCTCTCTCTCCCTGTCTCCCTTCTCTCTCTCCCTGTCTCCCTTCTCTCTCCCTGTCTCCCTTCCCTCTCCCTGTCTCCCTTCTCTCTCTCCCTGTCTCCCTTCTCTCTCTCCCTGTCTCCCTTCTCTCTCTCCCCGTCTCCCTTCTCTCTCCCTGTCTCCCTTCTCTCTCCCTGTCTCCCTTCTCTCTCTCCCCGTCTCCCTTCTCTCTCTCCCTGTCTCCCTTCTCTCTCTCCCTGTCTCCCTTCTCTCTCCCTGTCTCCTCTCTCTCCCTGTCTCCCTTCCCTCTCCCTGTCTCCCTTCTCTCTCTCCCTGTCTCCCTTCTCTCTCTCCCTGTCTCCCTTCTCTCTCTCCCTGTCTCCCTTCTCTCTCTCCCTGTCTCCCTTCTCTCTCTCCCTGTCTCCCTTCTCTCTCTCCCTGTCTCCCTTCTCTCTCCCTGTCTCCCTTCTCTCTCTCCCCGTCTCCCTTCTCTCTCTCCCTGTCTCCCTTCTCTCTCTCCCTGTCTCCCTTCTCTCTCCCTGTCTCCCTTCTCTCTCTCCCTGTCTCCCTTCTCTCTCTCCCTGTCTCCCTTCTCTCTCCCTGTCTCCCTTCTCTCTCTCCCTGTCTCCCTTCTCTCTCCCTGTCTCCCTTCTCTCTCTCCCTGTCTCCCTTCTCTCTCTCCCTGTCTCCCTTCTCTCTCCCTGTCTCCCTTCTCTCTCCCTGTCTCCCTTCTCTCTCCCTGTCTCCCTTCTCTCTCTCCCTGTCTCCCTTCTCTCTCTCCCTGTCTCCCTTCTCTCTCCCTGTCTCCCTTCTCTCTCTCCCTGTCTCCCTTCTCTCTCCCTGTCTCCCTTCTCTCTCTCCCTGTCTCCCTTCTCTCTCTCCCCATCTCCCTTCTCTCTCCCCGTCTCCCTTCTCTCTCCCTATCTCCCTTCTCTCTCTCCCTGTCTCCCTTCTCTCTCTCCCCGTCTCCCTTCTCTCTCCCTGTCTCCCTTCTCTCTCCCTGTCTCCCTTCTCTCTCTCCCTGTCTCCCTTCTCTCTCCCTGTCTCCCTTCTCTCTCTCCCCGTCTCCCTTCTCTCTCCCTGTCTCCCTTCTCTCTCCCCGTCTCCCTTCTCTCTCTCCCTGTCTCCCTTCTCTCTCTCCCTGTCTCCCTTCTCTCTCTCCCTGTCTCCCTTCTCTCTCCCTGTCTCCCTTCTCTCTCTCCCTGTCTCCCTTCTCTCTCTCCCTGTCTCCCTTCTCTCTCTCCCTGTCTCCCTTCTCTCTCTCCCTGTCTCCCTTCTCTCTCTCCCTGTCTCCCTTCTCTCTCCCTGTCTCCCTTCTCTCTCCCTGTCTCCCTTCTCTCTCTCCCTGTCTCCCTTCTCTCTCCCTGTCTCCCTTCTCTCTCCCTGTCTCCCTTCTCTCTCCCTGTCTCCCTTCTCTCTCCCTGTCTCCCTTCTCTCTCCCTGTCTCCCTTCTCTCTCTCCCTGTCTCCCTTCTCTCTCTCCCTGTCTCCCTTCTCTCTCTCCCTGTCTCCCTTCTCTCTCCCTGTCTCCCTTCTCTCTCCCTGTCTCCCTTCTCTCTCTCCCTGTCTCCCTTCTCTCTCTCCCTGTCTCCCTTCTCTCTCCCTGTCTCCCTTCTCTCTCCCTGTCTCCCTTCTCTCTCTCCCTGTCTCCCTTCTCTCTCTCCCTGTCTCCCTTCTCTCTCCCTGTCTCCCTTCTCTCTCCCTGTCTCCCTTCTCTCTCCCTGTCTCCCTTCTCTCTCTCCCTGTCTCCCTTCTCTCTCTCCCTGTCTCCCTTCTCTCTCTCCCTGTCTCCCTTCTCTCTCTCCCTGTCTCCCTTCTCTCTCTCCCTGTCTCCCTTCTCTCTCTCCCTGTCTCCCTTCTCTCTCTCCCTGTCTCCCTTCTCTCTCCCTGTCTCCCTTCTCTCTCCCTGTCTCCCTTCTCTCTCCCTGTCTCAGTATGCTGCAGGTGTCTCTCTTTCCTTATTTCCTCTTCCCCTCTTAGTATATCTCTGTTCTGTCAAAGAAAGTGAAAATTAAATTAAAATAAATATTTTAATTGGCTTTGGGGCTGGGGAGATAGCTCGGCAGTGAGAACATGCCGTTCCCTGCTACAAGCTCAGGCCTGCACCCCAGTACCACGTGGGTACCGCTAGGACACTCTTCCTCTGTCTGAACGAGTAAGTCTGCATGGGCAAGGCCCTAGCTCAGGAGAAAAGTCAAGAGCGACCCGTGCATGGAAAAACCGAGACTCAGAGGCAGGCCAGGCTGGCCCCAGAGACATGGGGTCCCCTCTACCAGACAGGTGGAACCACAAACTCCTGCTGGCATGGGGACTCAACTGCCCTCTCACGTCTCCAAGATCCATCTCAGACCTCACAGCCTGCCTGTCATCAAGACCTGGCTGAGCTCCACAGAGGACAGGGGGCATCCTGGTGATAAGGGACTAGAAATCCAGTGAGAGGCGGCCACTGAATCCTTCTAGGACCTCGACCTCCTTTAAGTCCTGTTCATTTTAATCCTGAGGCTACCGCCCCCTCCCACACACACACCCCTAGACGTAACTGTGCAGGAAGAGGGAGCAGGGACCAAGTAACCTGCGCTCAGTCTTTGTGCTGTGGGTGGAAGACAGGGCCTTCCACCACCCTAACTTCGCTATACGTGGCTTCTGTTACCCTCCTCAATGCTCTTGGCCTGCAGCCCCTATAAAAGTGGCTCATTTGCCTTTCTTCTGGGCCCAGAACTCCAGAGCACCAACCCTGTCTGGGGTTGAATAAACCCAGAATAAACCTGAGTTTCTCTCTCACGGGCTCTGAGTGGCGGTTAGCTTCTTTGCTGAACAAAGGTTTGCAGTTAGTTCTTCCTTGTTTTTCTGCAACACTGGGGAGAAAGTCACAGGAGTGCTCAGCCTCTCACAGGACTGACAGTCCCCTTCTTTTTTTAATTTTTTAAATTTTATTTATTTTCCCTTTTGTTTTTTTATTGTTGCTGTAGTTATTATTGTTGTTGTTATTGATGTCGTCATTGTTGGATAGGACAGACAGAAATGGAGAGAGGAGGGGAAGACAGAGAGGGGGGAGAGAAAGACAGACACCTGCAGACCTGCTTCACCGCCTGTGAAGCGACTCCCCTGCAGGTGGGCAGCCGGGGGGGCTCAAACTGGGATCTTTATGCCGGTCCTTGCGCTTTGCGCCATGTGGGCTTAACCCGCTGCGCTACCGCCAGACTCCCAGTCCCCTTCTTTTTGATCTTGGAACACAGTCCTACTGCAAATGGACTTGAAAGGAAGCCAGAGGCCATGGCTCCAAAGGAAGATGGCCACTCCCACCTCCAAGAAGGCCCCTCATTCAGCCCAGAGCTAGAGCCTTTGTGCAGGGGCGGGGGAGCTGGGTCAGAGGTCAGACACCCAGGTCAAAGGTGAGACTCCCCCAGGCAGTCTGCACAGACCCAAGAGAAAGATGAACACGTTGCTCCCCAGTCCTGGTTTGAAAGCTGTTCACTGAAGACCTCCCCTTCCCTTCTTCCCTTTCCTTCTCTCTCCCTCCTTCCTCTGTCTTCCTTCACTTCCTTCTGTGCTCTTACTCTCTCTCTCTCCTCTCCCTGTCTGTTGTACCATGAGCCCTAGCAGTATGTGTCAGCTCCTCTTATAAATTCTTTTTGCTTCTTTCCCTACTGTGACAATTTTATTGAACGGGGGGTGAGGGCAGAGGGCTGGCAAAATATCAACAGCTTACCACCTGGACTGCTTTGCCAGGTGCCTGACCCAAGTTTGAACCCGGCCCTCGCCACAGTGAAGGAAGCATTGGTGCTGTGGTTTCTACCCACCCGCACGCCCCCTCTCTTTTAATTGCTGAAAAAGACAGCCTAGGAAACTAGCGGAGTGCACACATTTCCATGCACAAGGACCTGGGTTCAAGCCCCCGGTCGCCCACCTGCCGGGGTGAAGCTTCAAGAGTGGTGAAGCACTGCTACAGTTGTCTCTCTCTATCTCTCCCAGTTGTCTCTCCTGATTTCTGTCTGTATCCAACAAATAACAGATAAATAATAATAAAAATATAGCTCAGAGTGGTGAGGCCACAGAGATTTAAAAAAAAAAAGTAAAGAAAGAAATAAAAGGAAGAAAGGAAGAAAAAGAAATGCCCAGGGCAGCCTGGCCGCATAGACTCCCAGGGCAGCAGTTCAGCAGCCCGGCTGCGGCCTCGGCCTCATTGGTGAGCTCCTGTCTGCCCAGGATGGCAGTCATGGGAGCTGCTCTGTGACTCTGGGCTTCAGGTAAATAGATCGTTAGGGAAGACGGATAACACAGTGTCCCAGGTAACATTCTAAACCCAGAGCAGACGAGCGCGGGGCTGTCTCCAGCAACAAACGACGGGATCACAGTTGATGCCGTTTCTTTTGGCGAAGGGCCTCGCAGCATAAGCCACCATTCTTCTGAAAGCTCACTATTCAACTTTAACAAAGAACAGGCCGTCTCTCTTCCCCAGCGAGACGTGGAGCACGGGAATCCCGGCCAACAGCGAGGGCGAGTTTTGATAATGAACTTGGTATCAAGTTAGGACGCCTCTGCACAGAGCCTGCCATGCCATCCCACCCACCCATTTCACAAAGCCAGGTTGGTTCTCAGCAAAGCGTGACATGGACCTAAGTGAATGAGAGAGAGAATTAGGTGCCAGGAGGCCCAGTGGGTTCAAGGCAGAGAATGGGCCACATGAGTCCCCAGAGGCTGCTGCTCTCCTCAGCCTCACAGAGAACCCAGGACCTTGCTATCTTTTGCTTCCAAGGGTAGAGAGGCCAGCCCCACGGGACTCATCTGGGTTCAGAAAGCAGGACCCTCCAGGTCAACAGATGCCACAGCCAGAGATGCGGAAGAGGCAGAGCCCGTGAGCCAGAACCTGGAGGTCGGAGGGGGGCCCCTGCAGGGCAGCACCCCAGCTTCCAGTACAAAGCAGGAAAGTGTGCTAGTGGCTTTGGCGTCCACCTGGCAGTCTGGAAATCGTCATTCTCATTTCCCAGCCGTGTCTTTTAAGAAAATCACCTCTTAGTTCAAAGCCTCAGTTTTCTGATCTGCAAAATGGGGAGAAAGGATATGTCTGCTTGTAGGATTCTTGTCTGTCCTTTTGGGGACTGGAGTATCCTGACCTCGCTGAGAGAGGGCTGGCCACGTGTGTGTGGTGCATAGAGAGGGCTGAGCTTCTATGTTACTTCTTAGGTATTGATGAAAAATGTTGACTGCGACAGTAGGGGAAATAGCTCAACTGGTAGAGCTTCAGATCTGTACGCCTGAAGTTCCTGGTTCAATTCCTGCCACCGCATGTACTAAGTGGTTCTGTGACTTGTATGTGTGTGTCTCTCTCTCATGGGAAACTTTCTATCTCAGATTTAATAAACAAATATTTTTTTATATTTATTTATTTTCCCTTTTATTGCCCTTGTTTTTCTTTTTACTGTTGTTGTAATTATTATTGTTGTGGTTATTGATGTCATCGTCGTTAGGACAGAGAGAAATGGAGAGAGGAGGGGAAGACAGAGAAGGGGAGAGAAAGACAGACACCTGCAGACCTGCTTCACCACCTGTGAAGCGACTTCCCTGCAGGTGGGGAGTCAGGGGCTCGAACCGGGATCGTTATGCAGGTCCTTGCATTTTTGCGCCACGTGCGCTTAACCCGCTGCACTACCTCCCAACTCCCAAACAAATCTTTTTTTATGATTTTTTTTTTTTATTGCCACTAGGTTAATCACTGGGGCTTGGTGCATGCACAAGGAATCCGAGGCTCCTAGCAATCTTTTTTTTTTTTTTGTTAGGACAGAGAGGAATTGAGAGAGAGGAAGGGAAGCAGAGAACACCTGCAGCCCTGCTTCACCACTCACAGGTGGGGTGCAGGGGCCTTCAACTCAGGTCCTCATGTATAGTGGTGTTTATGCCCAACCCTGTGCTCCACCCAGAATTTATCAGGGGAGGGGATGGGAGACGGAGATCTGGTGGTGGGAATTGTGTGGAGTTGTACCCCTCTTGTCCTATGGTTTTGTTAATGTCTCCTTTTTTAAAAATAAATTTAAAAAATTTTTTTAATTAAAAAAAAATAAAAAGATGTTGACTGGGCCCAGGCAGACACTCATGGCAGACTCACTGCAGACTCTCTTCCCTTGTCTCCCCTCCCCTCCCCGAGAGACTCCACAGTCAGAACCACCGTCAAACACCTGCTGCCAGGTCTGTGTCACCAGTGGGGCAGAGCAGTCCCCTGAAGCAGGGACTGTTACTCACAATCTGAATTCACTGACTTTTTTTTTTTTAAGCAGATATTTGTAGTATTTATTCTTTGCAGCTTCTTGGGAATTGTTGAATACATTTTACTTATTTATTCATTTATTTATTTTTGTCACCAGGGTTAATGCTAGGTCTTGGTAACTGCATAAAAAACCCACCACTCCTGGCAGCCCTTTCTTTCTCCCTGTCTTTCTTTCTTTCTTTCTTTCTTTCTTTCTTTCTTTCTTTCTTTCTTTCTACGTATGTCTCTTTCTTTCTGTCTGTATGTCTATCTTTCTGTCTTCTTGTTTTGTTTGTTTTAATAGAAATAGAGAGAAACTGAGAGACAAGGGGGAGATAAAGAGGAAGAAAGAGGAATACCCGCAGTACTGTTTCACAACTCACGAAGCTTCCCTGCTGCAAATAGGGACCATGGGTTTGAACCCGAGACCTTGTGCATGTGTGCTCTCCTTGGCATGCCACTAGCTGGCTACCTAATTGTTGACCAAATTAATCCAAGGTCTTCCCCCCCAAAACTGGACATGTTATCTCCCTGTCTGCCTACTTAATGTGCAAATTCTATCTTAACAGAGCCACTCTAGATTTCTTCCTTTGAGTTTTGATACACACTTGCCCTTAGCTTTCTGGGCAGCACTGCCTAGAGCTCTACAACGTGCCTCCCTGCCACCCTGGGTGGGTGAAGTCCTTGGACCACCGGAGCTCACTGGTTCTCTGTAGAAGTCAAGGTCTTATTAGATGAGTGCCTCTGATTTGTTATTAAAGTTATAATTAGTGAATGATTTCATTCAAATCTTTCTTTTTAATTAATTTGTTTGTTTTAATTTCTTTCTTTTTAATTTATTTGAATAGAAACAGAAGTTGAGAGGGAAGGGAAGATAGGGAGAGAGGGAGAAGGAAAGGGAGAGAGGGCTGCAGCACTGTTTCATTACTTGGGGAGATTCCCTCCTTCACAGGGTGGGGTAGTTGGGAGTCAGAGGCTTGAACCCAGGTCCTTGCACACTGTGATGTGTGTGCTCAATCAGGTGCATCAATGTCTGGTCCCCAAAATTTTATTTTCTAGAATACCAATCACATAAAATGTCATATTTTCTTAGGGGGTGACACACAGAAATGGAAGAACAGTCTTTATCTGTGGATCGGAAGACTACACATTAAAATGGAAGGCCAGGTGGTAACCCAGCAGGTTAACAGCACAGGGCACAAAGCTCACAGACAGGTGTGAGGATCCTGGTTCGAGCCCTGAGCTCCCCACCTGCAGGGGAGTCACTTCACAAGCAGTGAAGCAGGTCATCAGGTGTCTATCTTTCTCTCCCCCTCTCTGTCTTCCCCTCCTCTCTCCATTTCTCTCTGTCCTATCCAACACCACCACCAACAACAGCAATGACAACATTAACAATAAATACAACAACAAGGGCAACAAAAGTGGAAAAAAAATGGCCTCCAGGAGCAGTAGATTCATAGTGCAGGCACCGAGCCCCATCAATAACCCTGGAGGCAAATATATATATTAAAATGGCCCTTCTACTAAAAACAATTTACAGTTTCAGTGTAATCCCTATCAAGATCCCAACAACATTTTTCTTTTGTTTTTTCCAATGACATTTTTCAAGGAAATTGAACAACTTGTCCAAATATTTGTGTGGAAACACACACACACACACACACACACACACACACACACACTAGCCAAAGCACTTCTGAGAAAATACGAGAAAAAATGGGAGTATCATGCTCCCCAACTCCAGTCTCTATTACAATGTAGTAATAATAGCATGTTGCTGGAATAAAAATGGACAGTTGGATCAGTGGAGCAGAACTGAGAGCTCAGAAATGAGCCCACACATACACAGTCACCTAATAGATGACAAGGGCCAAATCATTCAATGGAGTAAAGAAGGTCTCTTCAACAAATGGTGCTGGGAACACTGGGCAGCCACATATAAATAGTGAAACTAGTCCACCACTTAAAATCAAATCAAAATAGATTAAAGACCTGGATATTAGACTGGAAACTCTAAGATTTATAGAAGAAAATATTAGTGAAACATTGCAGGATCTTCACATCAAAGATGTATTTGGGATACTCTACCCCAAGGGCATGGCAAATAAAAACAAGATAAAGCAAGTGGGACTACATCCAAGTAGAAAGCTTCCACACATTGAAAGCAAACTACATAATAATAACCAGGCAACACAGTAAATGGAAGAAGATATTCACACATCGCACAGCTGACCGGCAACTGATAACAAGCATAGATAAAGAACCGGTACAGCTCAACAATGACAAAATAAATAAATATGACAAAGAGCTAAACAGTTTTCTAAAGGAAAGATAGCATAACGGTTATACAAACAGACTCTCATGCCTGAGGCTCCCAGGTCACAAGTTCAGTCCCTCACAACACCATAAACCAGAGCTGAACAGTGCTCCATTAAAAAACAAAAAGAGGTACACACGGCCCACAGACACATGAAGAAATGCTTCACTTCACTCATCATTACAGAAATATGAATTAAAACTGCGTCTGAGAGAATGGCTTCCACCAAGGCAGGAAAGGACAGGTGTTGCTGAGGTTGTGGAGAAAAAGGGATTCTGCTCCACTGCTGGTAGGCATGTAAACTGGGCAGCCCCTTTGGAAGACAGTGTGGAGAGTCTTGAAACAAATAAAAATGGTATTACTTTATGATCCAGCAATACTCTTCTTAGGCATCTATCCAACAGACTCTCAAACACTAATTCAAAGGGGGCACACACACCCCTGTGTTCACAGCTGCATTATTCACAGTAACCAAAGAATGGAAGCAGCCTAAACGCCCATCAACAGACGCCTGGCTAAAAAGATAGATATTCCATGGACTCTACAAGCCACAGAGATGACATTGTGTCCTTTGGGACAAAATGGATGGAACTGGAGATGACTGAGCTTAGCAAAATAAGAGATGAAAAGATAACTCGCGGCTGGTTTCACTCGTATGTGGAATCTAGAGAACAGATGCACATGAACTTTCAAGAAGAAGTAGGAGGAGGAGGAGGAGATTTTCTAAGACTTTGTGAGAACATTGCTGGTTATCATTCAGAAATGGGAATCTGGGACACAAAACTTTAGTGGTAAGGCACAGTGTGGAACTATATACACTGTAATCTTGCAATTTATTAATCACAAATTTAAAAACTATATATATCTTACAAGAGACCATGACCATGGATTCATATCAAACTCCGACCAATTTTCAGAGCATTCCTCCCTGAAACCTGGTGGAGACTGGGACCAGCATTCCCTGCCTCCCCATGGCGATCCCAGCCCCCAGGGGCTCACACTGTAGTCAGCATCCCCCAAAGTCACTATCAGATTTTCCTTTTATTGGTTCTTGAGCCACGTTTTATTTTATTCTTCTGTCTGTCCAAAGATTAAATTCCTGGAATGCAAATGGGAAATTTATCAGCTGATTCCCATTGGGTTTATAACAAAGACCTGAAGAACTGGTCTCTCGTTGCCGCACCAACTCGCATCCGGACCGATTTTGCAATCTCGGGAATTTACCCAGGCCTTCTGACGTGTTTCTCCATGATTAGATTTTACCCAAATCATTTTATTCTCTTCCACATGCTTTTTTAAATTTATTCCCTTTTGTTGCCCTTGCTGTTTGTTGTAGTTATTGCTACTGTTGTTGTTATTGATGTCGTTGTTGTTGGATAGGACAGAGAAAAATGGAGAGAGAAGGGGAAGACAGAGAGGGGGAGAGAAAGACAGACACCTGCAGACCTGCTTCAGCGCCTGTGAAGCGACTCCCCTCAGGTGGGGAGCCGGGGGCTCCAACTGGGATCCTTACTCGGGTCCTTGCGCTTTGCGCCACGCCACATGTGCTTAACCCACTGTGCTAACACCCGACTCCCTGCTTTTTTTTTTTTTTCTCTAAGGGGCATGTTTTTGTTTTTAAGTGAAGTATACTTTCGAGAGAGAAAAGAATACAACTGTAAGTGTTCAGCCGATGAATGTTCCATCGTGAGAATGTCATGCGGTTCATCACCAAAGATGTTGAGCTTCCCAGGGCCCTAGAACCCCTCACCCCCACCCCAGCCTTCTCCCAGGCAGGACCCCCGTCTCCCTGACTCTAATAAACCATCATGAGTCCTATCACACATCTATTGACTTGCCTGTTTCCAAAACCTCCTAGCAGTCGACTCATGCAGTACATACACTTTTGGGATCTGGCTTCCTTAGCATGACATCCTGTTTATGAGACTCATTTACATGTCAGTGTGTAATTGTTATGCACAAATTCTCATAGATGTCATGTCTGCTCTGTGACTGTGTTACAATCTGTTGAAGGGCTATGGGGGAGGTGGTGGTGTTCTGTTTATTATGGAACAGAGACAGAGATTGAAAGGGGAGGGGAGATAGCGAGGGAGAGAGACAGAGAGACACCTGCAGGCCTACTTCACCACTCCTGAAGCATCCCCCCTGCAGGTGGGGATGGCAGGGGGGGGGGCTTGAACCCGGGTCTTTGTACACTGTAATGTCAGGGCTTAACTAGGTGTGCCATCGCCTGGCTGGTTGGGGGGTGTTGTTCAGGTGGGAGAATTGAGTGGAGCTGTTGCAAAGCCAGTACTCTGGAAGTCTTTTGGTGAAGATATGGACAGTTTTCTGCTAAGTGTGTTACTGAGGTGGGGACGACTGGCCAGAGGATGGGTCTGGACTCAGTTCTGGGAGCTAAGACCCAACAGGGCTGCACAGAGGCTGTGCCATCCCACCCCTGCCAACAGCCTAAGAGAGCCCCCGTGCCCTGCAAGCTTGGCAGTCTTGGTATCACCAGTCTTTGTCAATTCACTCAGGCGGGGCTTCCGTGGCAGCACTGTGTGCTTTTCACGTGCATCTTTCCCTACTGCTGAGTGAGGAAGAAGGTCTGCTCAGAGGCTTATCGGCTACTTGGAGCTGAGCTTTGGCGATGTGCCTGTCCAAGTCTCTTGCTCACTTTTCCATCGTCACCAACACTGAAGGCTCACTGCCAGGTGTGGGGAAGTTGGCACTTGTCAAGCAGTGAGAGTGTTAAACATGAATGCTGAGGGCCAGGCAGTGGCGCACCTGGTTGAGTGCACAGGTTACAGTGCACAAGGACCCGAGTTCAAGCCCCTGGTCCCCACCTGCAAGGGGAAAGCTTCATGAGTGGCGAAATAGGTCTGCAGGTGTCTCTCTGTCTCTTTCCCTCTCTATCTCCTCTCCCCTCTCAGTTTCTCCCTGTCTCTGTCCAATAATAAATAAATAAATAAAATTTAAGATGTTAAGAAGTAAAATAAACCTGTATGTTGTTGGAGTATGGCTTCCAAAGTACCTTAGGCATCTTAACTTTGTTTTTCTAAGTCTAGGTGTTGATCGTGCAAACATGTGCCTATATGTTTAGTTCTCATTTATGTATTCCTATATGCATTCAGTGTACATATACATTTCAGGGCATTGCTCAGCTCTGGCTTATGATGGTGCTGAGAGTTGACCCTGGGACACCTGGGACCTGTGGGGCCTCAGGCATTAAAGTTTTCTGCATCATCATTACACTATCTTCCCAGCACACAGTCTATTCTTGCCTCTGTCTGTAAGTACACATATGCTGGAGTGTATAAATGCTTATCTACATGAGTGTATAAATGCTTATCTACGTGAGAATGCTCTTGTCCCGGTCATATTTTGCCAGAAGCCTTTCAGTTACCAGCGGCCTCTTCAAACTTGCACAAACAAAATAAAGGGTGGGACTGGGGCCTCATATCAGAGAGAGAGAGAGAAAGAGAGAGAGAGAGAAGTAGTAGAAGGGAAAAGCCCACCCTAAGGGACATAGCTTTAATTCTAGCAAGATCCAGGGGCATAAAGAATCTGCTGCATTCTCCACTGAGAATGAAGTGACCGGCAGCTACTGGAGGCGAGAATGAAGTGACCGGCAGCTACTGGAGGCATCAGTGAAGCTGGAAGGCAGGCCTGGCCTATAAGAGCAGCACAGTAGACACTTCTCTCCCCAGATGACCCACATGTGCTGATGGTGGGGAAGGGTGACTTCCAGAGAGGAACACCCAGATGCCTTGATCCAATAAAAGGCAGGTCAAATGCCACACAGGCAAAGACAATAATGTACTGCAAATCACATTATTAAAAAACTTAAGGGCTGGGGCATCGGGTGGTAGCGCAGCGGGTTAAGCACACATGGCACAAAATACAAGGACTGGCGTAAGGATCCCAGTTCAAGCCCCCGGCTCCCCACCTGCAGGGGCATCACCTCACAAGCAGTGAAGCAGGTCTGCAGGTGTCTGTCTTTCTCTCCTCTTCTCTGCCTTCCCCTCCTCTCTCAGTTTCTCTCTGTCCTATATGACAACAATAAAATAACAACAGTAGCAATAAACAACAAGGAAGGTCAACAAAAGGAAAAAAATGGCCTCAGGGAGCAGTGGATTCATAGTGCAGGCACTGAGCCCTGGCGATAACCCTGGAGGCAAAACAAAACAAAAAAACAAACAAAAAACTAAGGGCTGGGATCAGGTGGTGGTGCACATGGTTAAGTGCACATGGTACCATGCATGAGGACCCAGGGTTCAAGCCCTCAGTCCCTACCTGCAGTGGGAAAAGTTCATAAGCAGTGAAGCAATGATGCAGTCTCTCTCTCTCTGTCTCTCTCTTTTATTATCTTTATTTATTTATTAGATAGTGAAGCCAGATATCAAGAGGGAAGGGGTGACAGAGAGGAAGAGAGACAGAGAGACACCTGTAGCCCTGCTTCACCACTCGCAAAGCTTTCCCCCTGCAGCTGGGACCAAGGGTTTGGACCCGTCTCTCTCTCTCTCTCTCTCTCTTTCTCTCTCTCTCTCTCTCTCCCCCTTTCTGTTCCCTGCCCTCTCAATTTCTCTCTGTACTATCTCTCTGTACTATGTATATAAGTAAATACATTTAAAAGAAATAAGTGGGACAAGCTAGAATTTTCATCAGTAGAAAAGTCAGCTAATGTTATGTGTGTGTCCACTGTGGAATATTATGCAGCCACTAAAAAAACAAGATGATCTGAAGGTACAGACATGGAAACACATGCATGGACAAACATGGCCCTAGTGTACACTTGTGGAGGAGGGGACAACGGTCGCTCTGTAGGTGGGACAAGTGCAGCTGTGTACTCTACTGCCCAAACTGGATACTCCTCAGTGGGAAAAGTGGTTCTACCATTAATTACACCAAGATAGCAAGCATACATCTAGACTGTCCTGGGCCAAACACACGCCCAGTAGCCAGAATTCAGTCTAAATCAGTCAGCTTCATGTCTTTGCGCTCTACCTATCCATATATATTGGTGTTTTTTAAAAAGAGACCCGGAGGTTGACCCTAGAAGCCGGAGAACAGAAAGACCAGGGATTGTTTTAATTCTTTTCACTGACGTCAGTTGAAATAAAAGTAACCGCAGTAAGTCAGTTAAATTTTGTTTTGCCTTTTGCCTTATTTTAGCTGACCATTTACACAAGGAAAAACACACACACAGTTCACAGTGTTCACAGTGCAGTAAGATTTGGACAAATTATATATGTAGCTACACAACCATCACCACACTCAAGGCAGAGAGCTGTCTCATCATCCACAAGAGTCAGTCCTCAGGTGGGGGAGACAGATGGCAGCATAACAGTTACCAAAGACTTTCATGCATGAGGTTCTGATGTCCCAGGTTCAATCCCCGCACCACAGTCAACCAGAACTGAGCAGTGCTCCGGCCCAGCTGACTCCACCCTCTATCTTTCTCTCTGTATCTCTCTCATTAAAATAAATAAAAAGCTCAAAAAAAAAAAAGAGAAAGAAAATTTTCTTTAAAAAATAAAGTTGGCAAACTTGGTCTCTTTCTATCTGTATGAATGAGGTTTTTTCTTTACTGCTTTTAAATGTCCTGCAAATTGACTCATACAGCAGACATGACTCTGTGTCTGGCTCCCCTCAGCTGCTCTGAGGGTCACCCATAGTGGTGGGTATACCAGCTGCTTGACCTTTTATTATGGAGTAAGTGTCATGTGACAATCTCAGATTGCGTCCACGCCTCTGCGGACGGGCGTTGTGCATGGCTCCCGGTTTGCTCCCCTTTTCGAATCGCTTGCTGGGTGGGTCTTACACCGAGTGCACCTCCTGGTGTGCTAGCCTGGGAAGGGGATAGGACTGGACAAAGAATTTCTAGCAGGATGAGTGTTGCATAAAGGGGAAGGGAGGAGGGCACAGGAGCAAAGCACAGGGACCAGTAGTTCAGTTCTGGGCTTCAAGGAAACACTCCCTGAGGAAGCTTTGAAGTGAGAACCGAGGGTGAGGAGAAGTGAATGAAGTGGAGACTGGCAGGGTCTGGGGGAAGTCACGGAAAACTCAGCATCAGTGAGCATCCACAGCGAGAGAGAGACACTTAAGATATATTCTCTCAGGGCCGGGTGGTGGTGCACCTGGATAAGCGCACATGTTACAATATGTAACGACCTGGGTTCAAGCCCCAGTACCCACCTGTAGGGGGAAAACTTCACAAGTGGTGAAGCAGTGCTGCAGGTGTCTCTCTGTCTCTGTCTCTCTCCCTCTCTGTCTCCCCCTTCCTCTCAAGTTCTGACTGTCTCAATAAATAAAGATAATAAAAATTTATATATATTCTCTTGTCTAATCCTCACAACAACTGTAGGGAGTGCACAGAGCTCCATTTTACAGATGAGGAGCCTGGGGTTCAGAGACAGAGAGAGAGAGGCCAGCTTGTCCCAGGAGATGCATTAGATTAAAGTCTGGCTCTGCCCAGCCCCAAGGCTCAATGCTTCCCATTTGACCTGAGACCAACCCTGGTTAGACTGGCTACAGGGGAGATGGAAAGAAAGGGACGGGTGAGAGAGGGACCCACGTGTCCCTGGCATGCAGTGCAATGCACACTAAACATGTGTACATACATGAAACGTATGTGTAAGACTGGGGAGGGGAGAGCACAGGCCCTGTCGTGTTTGTTTGACTCACGTTTGAGCCCCAGCACCAAGTGGGAGGTGGTCTCTCTCTCTCTCTCTCTCGCTCTCTCTCTGTCTGAGAAAATAGTCTGGAGGGATGAAATTGCAGTGTGAAAGGTCCCAGCTTCACAAAAGACAAATAAATAGAGTAGACATATGCACCCTGAATAAATGTCTAAGGAGATGGACATAGCAGGTTGTCTGTGTTGCCCCACTGGTGCTTATTAATTGCTCAAAAACAAAAATAGACAGCACTGCCAAGTTTGTCAGGTCCTATTTAATCCTCACTCAGGCTATCACATCAGTGTGTGTGTGTGTGTGTGTGTGTGTGTGTGTGTGTGTGTGTGTGTGTGTGTTTTGTGATCAGAGGCAAGAGCTTAAAAAAGTGGGATCAGAGAAGTAGAAAGAAGTATTTACAGGCGGAAGGGCAGAGGGCTGTAGCAGCCAGCCAGAGTGAGATAAACAGAGCCACCAATTAGCTTCACAGGCTGAGCTGCTTCCAGCAGCCGTGGCCTCCACATGGCCAGCGTGGCTGGGTGCTGCCAGCGTCACTGTTCCCCCTCCACAGGAACACGTGTAGAATACCGGCCCCCTTTGAGGGGAAACAGGGAGGTGCCGAGCAGTCAAAGGAGATCAGAGACTCCCTCTCTCCAGCAGCCTCTCACTGGGCTCCTGGACGCAGTGATGGCCATTAAGACATCACAGGCTTCCCGACCGCAAGCGCCACACAAACTCACTCCTTAAACGCAGAAGGCCGCGGCCCTATTTATTGTCTACCTTAGAGATGCAGGAAGGGGTGTGAAGAGACAGCTTGGTTTGGTGCAGGGAGCGGGGCCAGGGCCCTTTCCACCCTTGAGGTCACCTGCACTCTGCTCTTATACATCCTGGGAGAATAGAGGGAGCAGGGCAGCCATGGCTTGGGGTACAGGAAGGACACAGTCTCCCACGTCTGGAGGGCTTGAGAAACCCACTCCCACATAGACAGACAAGTTGTTCTGGGAGGAAAGGCGCTCCAGGCCATCAGAGAGAAGCTCTATTTTAACTTTTCTTATTTTAATTGTTTTACTGGATAGAGACAGAAAGAAATTGAGAGAGATGGCAGAGATAAAGAGGGGGGAGAGATACCTGCAGCCCTGCTTCACCACTCATGAAGCTTTCCCCCGTAGGTGGGGACCAGAGGCTTAAACCTGGGTCCTTGTACACTGTAACATGTGTGCTTAACCTGGTGTGCCACTGTCTGGCCCCAACTTTTTTTTTAATGCAGCTTTGGGGGAGAAGGTTCTTTTCGAGCTTTCGGTGCCTGGAAGCTCCCACTGGTGGTTCTCAGGTCCGTCTGGAGGGTTTCCTGCTGGAGCCTTGCTCTCTCCACCTGCCCAGCCCCACCTGCATGGAAGGCGAGCATGCGGGTGTGGGATGATGGATGCTGGCTCGCCCACTGTTTGGTTTAAAATGTGTGAGCAGTACTTTCATCAGGACAAGCCCTGGAAGCTGGGTTCTCTCTCTCTCTCTCTCTCTCTCTCTCTCTCTCTCTCTTTCTCTCTCTCTCTCAGATTCTAGTTCTTGAAACAGCCTCATGTTTCTTCATTAAGCAGCCATCTCTGGAGAATTGATTCCATCTACAAGAGGACAAGCTTGTGGGCTAACTGACCTGGACAGTCCACCAGCTGCCCATCTGCACAGCCCGGGGACAAGCCTGGCCCCCATGGCACTGGTGGGTAGGAGAGGGTGCTTCAGTGCTGTGGTCTTCTCTCTCCCTCTGTCATTCCATCTCTGTTTCTGTCTCTTTTTATAGCTGAAAAATTCAGCTCAGAACAGCAGAGCCCCAGCAATGACCAAAAAACAAACAAACAAACAAACAAAAATCTAAGGAAGCTTGTGAGTCTGTATGGACAACGGCAAAAGAGACATTTGAGATAATTAACCAAAACAAGACCTCCACCCCCAGTAATGTCCACATCCAGCAGAGGGGCATGAATATAGAATGTCCCAGTGACTCATTTCTCACATCCAAATCCCTAGCATCATTTCCAGCCTGTTCCCAAAGCCTGAGCAGAGCTGCGGCTCCATAAATTCGTAAAGACAAACAGATGACCTTATCAGCAGGGCTGGGTGAGAGTCCCGCATCTGTCACTCGTGACCTGGAACATGTAATATGTGTGCTCAACCAGGGGCCCACTGCCCGCCCCCCCCCCCCCGACCCTGGAACATCTACGTCAAGGTAGCCTGAGTCTCGTTTTTCCCACTACTGGACTCTCTGAGACTCTCCGAAGCTTCTTATATTCCAGGGCAATATAAGTTTTCTTTTTCCTTTTTTCTTTTTTTTTTTTTTTCAGACAGATAGGCTGAAACAGAGAGGGGGTAAGAGAGGGAAGGAGAGAGATGCAGACACACACCACGGCATGGAACCTTCCTTCATTGCAGTGGGGGCTGGCTTCCCACCTGGCTCTCACACAGGGCAAAGCAGCACACTGTTGGTCCCTTCAGTTTTCTTGCAAGTGGAACCCTCATAAGTCCAGATGCAATGGTAGCCACCTTCCAGGAATAAAGTCAGCATGTGCTGTTGCTGGCTTTGAAAGTGACTGGGATCCATGTGGATTCAGTCGGCTAGGAAGGATGGTCAGTTTCCCCAATGAATGGGTACTCACGGGATGCACCACGGGAAGGTCGATCCAATGCACCCCTGCATGTGCTGTGATAACTAACAAAACAAACACCTAATCAAACAACCACAGGTACAACCATTAATCTTAACAGAACAAAAGAGCACAGGACCCGTTTCTGGGGCTTTAGTGCCGGTATTCCTATGCCAACCTAATCATTTGTTAGATATTAAAGTAAGACAACCTTCTGGGGTGGGGGGGTCCAGGCTAGCCCCCTC
The DNA here is from genome assembly GCF_950295315.1 of Erinaceus europaeus. NCBI lineage: Eukaryota > Metazoa > Chordata > Mammalia > Eulipotyphla > Erinaceidae > Erinaceus > Erinaceus europaeus. The sequence goes on along the minus strand of NC_080167.1, from coordinate 7,222,865 downwards.
TGCTGCCAAGATCCTTGTTGATGAGAAACTCATGAAACATGTCTGGTTCTTACTCTGGACTCCACTCCCCTTCCTGGCCTGGAGGAATGCAGCCGTTCCCATGTCTAGGTGGTCAGAGACAGCCCAGCATCCACCTGAGTCTCTAAGCACAGCTTTCCACTGCTGTAGAGCCTGGTCAGCTGCCCCTCTGCGGCCTCCTGGGCTGCCCCCCGCCAGCTGGACCCCACACCCACTACCGATGCCCATCTCTGGCGATGATCCCTCACAGCCATGGTCACCCCCGGGTGGAGAAAGAGCAGGACAGGGACCCAGGACGACGGCCCAGCCCAGTCAGCCCCGGCCTGGGCTTTTCATTCACCTGGGCTCTTGCTAGCCGTGCTGCTTTGCCTCTCTGGGTTCTCTCTGGGAAGTGTGGCATCATGTGCATCTTTCAAGAGGCCATGGGGCTTGAGAGCTAAGGCAGAAGGAGGTGGTGACGGGAACCATCATACGCACACAACCGGGCCCTGGAGAGAGAGAGAGAGAGAGAGAGAGAGAGAGAGAGAGAGAGGAGAGAGAGAGAGAGAGAGTGTGTGTGTGTATGTGTGTGTGTGTCTGTGTGTGTGTGTGTGTGTGTGTATGTCTGTGTGTGTGTATGTGTGTGTGTCTGTGTGTGTGCCTGTGTGTGTATGTGTGTGTGCCTGTGTGTGTCTGTGTGTGTGCCTGTGTGTGTATGTGTGTGTGTGTCTGTGTGTATGAGTGTATGTGTGTGTGTGCATGTGTGTGTCTGTGTGTCTGTGTGCGAGTGTGTGTGTGTGTATGTGCGCGAGTGTGTGTGTCTGTGTGTGTGTGCGAGTGTGTGTGAGCGCGTGTGTGTGTGAGTGTGTGTGTGTGAGTGTGTGTCTGTGTGTACGTGTGTGTGTGTGTGTGTGTGTGAATCAAACTGAGACCAGCTGCTGAGACCTTCTGAATCTGAGTGACAGGCGAAGAACCCCACACCGTGGCAGTCTGACCCTGCTCTGTCCTGACCTCCTCCATCAAAGTGCCGAGTTTGGGGGACCGGCAGGTGGCTGGTCCAGTAGAGCACACAGGACACTACAATTGAGGATCCAGGTTCAACCTCTAGGCCACCACCTGGGAGTGTCTGCAGGGGGGAAGCTTCATGAGCAGTGGTGGAGTGGGGCTGTCTTATCTCCCCTCTCTGTCTCTCTCACCACTAAGAGCAAAAGAAATAACTGCCTACCAAGCCCACTGAGGCTCTGTGGCTGGTGGCAAAACAAACAAACACCTCTGTCCTCAGTTTCCAGTGAGGGATTCACAGAGGCATCTTGGTGCCGGGGCCCTCCCTCTCTGCCAGCCCCGCACAACAGCGGAGCCCCACAGTCCGGACTTCGCTCAACATGCCGCCAAGCGGAGCAGGGTGTGCAGCCACTTACGATCTTAATAGTCTTAATACTAATGGGCCGATTCTGATGGTGCATTAGCAAACTCTAATGAGCACTCCAGGGGGAATTATTGCTTAAGAAGAGACGAAACGGCAGTCGGGCAGTGATGCAGCGGGCTAAGCGCAGGTGGCACAAAGCTCAAGGACCGGGGTAAGGATCCCGGTTCGAGCCCCCGGCTCCCCACCTGCAGGGGAGTCACTTCACAAGCAGTGAAGCAGGTCTACAGGTGTCTGTCTTTCTCTCCCCCTCTCTGTCTTCCCCTCCTCTCTCCATTTCTCTCTGTCCTATCCAACAACGGCATCAATAACCACAACAATGTTAAACAGCAAGGGCAACAAAAAGGGAAAATAAATAAATAAATATACAAAAAAAGAAGAGATGAAAGCAGATACTTAAGGCTTCTTGATGAATGCTAGTGTAAAGAGAAATAATTTTTTCCTGTTTTAGTTTTTTTATTAGCAATATGATAATGGTTTATAAGACTGCAGGGATATATTTCCACCTGCAATTGCCACCAGAGCTCTGTGCCCTCACCTCCCCTCAGTGGTAACCACTGGGGTTCTCACAAAGGCTTATGGAGTTCCATTACTTTTTTTTCTTTGTTTTTGAAAATTGGCGTGTTTCAATTCCCTATGTTCCGCATATGAGCGAAACCATCCGGTAGTTGTCTTTACCTCCTTACTGATGTCACTGAGTGAGATCACCTCCAATTCCATCCATTTGATCCAAAGGGCATAGCATCTCCTTTTTAATTGCATAGTAGTATCCCATTAAATAACTTCCAGTAACTTCTTCATTCAGTCATGCAGCAATGGGCATTTAAGTTGCCTCCACTCCTTGGCAATTGTGAGTAAAATAACCATAAACACAGGGGTGCATGTGTCCCTTTGGAATTAGTGCTTTCAGCTCTGTAAAGAGGAATGAATGTTAAGGAGAGACCATGCTTGGATTCCACAGTAACTTTGATGGTTGCGTCGAAGTGGCTGCGTTTTGGCAAACGAGGAAGCAGGAGGAAGGGGATGTGGAAGGGTTAATCCTCAGCACAGGTGCATGGTCTTTACAAAGTACTGAGACTGGTGAACAGGGTGACCTTGACTCTACTGCTGGGTGCTGATTGGGACGTTGGGAACAAGCCTCCAATTCCTCTCCAGTCAAGATCCGCCTCACACATACTACAGACTCAGAAGACCCCTGTGGCTCTTCTCTGGGTGTTTCCCCAGTGGGTGGTGGGCTAGTACTGCTAGCCACAGTACTAGCAGGAAGTCGGTGGTTAATGCTTCAGAGCCCTGGGCAGCTCCACTGCCCTGAGCAGGTCGCTGGCCTTTGCTGAGCCTCAGTTTCCTCATCTGTAGAGACAGGTGTTCATTAGGCCAGCCCTGTTGACTGACGGTAAAGGCACTTTGATGAGATGCTTTGCTCCTAGGCCATTGTACTGTCCGTTGGGACTCTCTGCCTGGCACTGGCTCAAGCCAAAGTCAGAACACAACACTGAACTCAAATTCACACCAAAAGAGTTTGTGCTCCATGTGGGTGAGGTATTTCCCCTCCGGGCGGGAGTGGCGAGCATCTCTGTCCCCTTCCTTCCCTGTCAGATGGGGTGGGGGACACCCTCCTTTGTCTCCCCAGTTTCTCATTAATGAGACTTTGGTGTGGCCCCTTTTCCTGCCATCCAGATGTTTCTAAGACAGGCCACTTCTGCCATAGCAGAGTCCAAGCATGTGGGTGACTGACTACATTTTTCACATATCATTTGTCATCCAGACAGGCTGTGAGTAGGTGGATAATGAACTCAGAATGCCAAATGAACTCACACTGCCCCCTACTCATCTGTTCCTTCACTGAAAGTTTTCTTGGAAAGAGGAGAGAACTTCATCTTTTGTTCGGTGCTTGCCCAGGGCTGAGTGAGGGGAGCTGATTTTTCTAGAAGGTTACACTTATGCCATGAGATATCTCAGTGTGGTTCAACACACAGGCTCTGGAACTCTAAAATCCCTGGGTTCCAGTCCCATCTCTACCTCTTACTGGTGGTAAGACCTTCATCCAGGGAGTCGGGCGGTAGCACAGCGGGTTAAGCGCACGTGGCGCCAAGTGCAAGGACCAGCATAAGGATCCCGGTTCAAGCCCCCGGCTCCCCATCTGCAGGGGAGTCGATTCACAGGCAGTGAAGCAGGTCTGCAGGTGTCTGTCTTTCTCTCCCCCTCTCTGTCTTCCCCTTCTCTCTCCATTTCTCTCTGTCCTATTCAACAACTACAACAATAAAACAACAAGGGCAACAAAAGGGAATAAATAAATAATTTTTTTTTAAAAAAAAAGACCTTCCTCCAGATTTTTAATATCCTAGAGCCATCTCCTTCCCCATGTGGCTAATACTGCCTGTGTCACTGGATTATTGTACAGATTAGACATTAGAGTATTAAATAGAACATCTCACAACATCCCTCCATTGAAGGCATGAGGAAAATGCCCTAGATCTTTCCATGCCATTGTTACCAGCATTTAATTTTTTTTTATTATCTTTATTTATTGGATAGGGACAGCCAGAAATCAAGAGAGAAGGGGGAGACAGAAAGGGAGAGAGACAGAGAGACACATGCAGCACTGCTTCACTACTTCTAAAGCTTTCTCCCCTGCAGGTGGGGGCTGGGGGCTTAAACCTGGGTCCTTGCACACTGTAACATGTGTGCTCAACCAGGTGTGCCACCACCCGGCCCCCTGCTATCAGCATTTTATAGATGAGATAACTCAGACATAAAGTTTTGACTTTCTTGAGAGTTACTTCAGAGAGAGTAAGGGAGAGAGCTAGTGAAGGGAACACGATAGAAATGAAATATAGAAGGACCGACAGGAAAGCACAGTGACTTGTGCACCCAACCTTGATGCCTGAGATCCCAAAGGTCACAGGTTCAATTCCTGATGCCATCATAAACTGAGCAGTGCTGTTTTCTCTGTGTGTATCACACTCTTATTAAAGCTTTTTTTTTTTTAAGGGCCGGGGTAGTGGCACACCTAGTCAAGCATACATATTAACGTGCATATATGACCAAACCCAGGTTCGAGCCTCTGTTGTCCACCTGCAGGGAGGACGCTTCACAAGTGGCAGAGCAGGTCTACAAGTGTCTATCTTTCTCTCTCCCTCTCTATCTCCCTACCCTTCTCAATTTTTCTCTCTGTCCTATCCAGTAAAAAATTGAAAGGGGGAAAAAAAATAAGAAAAAAAAATGGTCATTTAGAGTGTCAGATTTGTAGTGCAGGTACCAATCTCCAGAGATAACTCTGGTGGCAATAAAAAAATAAATGAAGGGTTTTTGTTGTTGTTGTTGTTGTTGTTTTGCTTTGAAAGACTGAGGAAGAAAAGGTGTGATGAGGAGTGCAGCGGAGGGCTGGCAGGGCTTAGGGCCTCTTAAGGTTGGATCCACATGGACAGAGTCTTTGTTCTAGTAGTGTGATGATAAAAGCTTAACAGCCAGCTCTCTGGACAAACAAGCAACCTTAGCAAGTCCCCAGTTTGCAGCTTGCCAATTGCCTCGGTGTAAATACTCCTGCCATGATCCATTGCAAACTGCCAAGGAGACGTGGCCGAGAGCAGAGCTGGGAGGAAGACACACACACACACACACACACACACACACACACACACACAGAGGCAGTGGTTCTCTCAGGCCCCAACACCACTTTTAGGCACTAGGCAAACACTACCTAAATGCAGATGACTTCTCTGGAAAGAACCCTGGGGTCGTCTCTCCTGGACTCTAGTCACTGAATCATCACAGACTGTGCTGGTGTCAGCGAAATGTGGGCATGGAGTGGCCCCCTAAGTTCACAGAGGGCTGTGTCTGATCCGCTGTCCTGCACGGGGGGGGGGGGGGGGGGGGGAGCTAGAGGGCTGTGTCTCATCCGCTGTCCTAACACATGGGGATCAGGCGGCTATCTTTCCTTGGCCCTACGTGCTCCTTTCCTTAGCAAAGATGGTTTTCGGCAGAATGGATGGTCAGTGGAGCTGCAGAGGGAAGCGGCCAGCTGTCATTAAGATTTCATGGGCTGTGGTGCACTGAGATGCAATAGTGGGGCTGGAGGGGCGGGCTGCGCAGAAGGCCTGGGAGCCAGTGAGCAAAATGCATGGGGTCCCCAGTCCTTTCCTGCTCTGTCACTCCCTCCCTCCTTGGAGCTCTTAACATAAAGTCTGACAAATGCAGAGGCACCTAATTAACTTGCCTGTTGTCTCCTAAAAATACCTCCTCCCCTGGCTTTCTTTAGTGAAAAGAGCAGAGTGGTAATCAGACAGAAAGGTCACATCCCGCCCAGAAATGGGACTGCTGGCCGAGGGCGCACGCGGACCCACTCCCCTGCCCAAACCTGGGTGCTCTCTGTGGTTCATCAATAACTAAGAATGTGGGAGCTATAAGCAGCAGATCGCTTTCTCTCCTCTCCTCTGCCGGATCAACTAGGAATACCAAAGGAGACCACCCGGACCAAAACAAGACAGGACTAGAATGACCACAGGAACCCACTAAATCACCCGTGAGTACAAACACGCGTGGCTGGTGACAGAGAGGAGAGAGGGGCCTAAGGAGAGATTAAGTGGCTGCTAACAGTTCAACAGTTTATCAGTGGAGACACCACCTCCAGTCTGCTCCACAACAAAGGGGACAGCTGAAGGGAGGAAAGGACTCCCCAGAGACTCACTAAGTGCAACTCTGAGTCTCCATTGCTACTACCCTCAGAATCTGGAGCAGCAACAGGGAGGGACACCAGGGGACAGAGATCTAACCAGGAAACTCAGGAGAAGACCTATACCTTGGTGGCATAGCTGAGGGGCTGTGAAAGTCTCTTTGCATAACCACTGGATTATCTCTGCCACACCCTGCTTTATCTCTTGGTCAGGAGTCAGTGATTAAGCTAAGAAGCCTACTGACAGTTTAAAAGCCCTAAGGCTCCCATACCCTACAGGGAAGGAAAAAAAAAAAAAAAAGAAAGAGGCTTTTAAACCACTGAGCTCCAACTCAGGGATTGAAATAACTGTTAACTTCCACCACTGTGAACCCTTTAATTAATTTACTTAGACACAAGTCAATCCAGGCAATAGTGATCAATAATTTGAAAAGTACTGATAAAGGGAACTCATAACATAATATATGAAATGATTAAAACAACAAGAAAAAATATTGGAGACTCGAACCAGGACAAGAGTCCAGCTAAAAGTCCTCCAGAGGGTGAAGCACAAAACAACAAGTTCAACATCCAAACATTAGCTAAGGAAATAATAACAGGAGTGAGTAAAGAATTTGAAAAAATTGTAATCAGAAATGCAAGAACAACAAATGAGAATATGGAAGAAAATACTAATTATCTCATGGTTATTAGAGAGCTGAAAGCTGAAATCACTGAGCTAAGAATGCAACTAGCTGAACAAGCTAAAACAGTATCAGAGCAGGGCAACAAAATAGATGAACTCCAGAAAACAGTAGAGGGCAGAGAGAATAGAATCTATGAGGCTGAAGACAGAATTAGCAAGATTGAGGGTTAATTAGAGACAACTAAAAAAGAAGTAAGAGATCTCAAAAAGAGATTAAGAGATGCTGAAAACAACGACAGAGTCCTATGGGATGACTTCAAAAGAAACAATATACGCATTATTTGGCTTACCAGAGGAAGAAAGAGAAGGAGAGGAAGAAAGCATTCTCCAGGCCATAATAGCTGAAAATTTCTCTAGTCTAGACAACATCAAAGACATAAAGGTTCAAGAAGCCCAGAGGGTCCCAAACAGAATTAACCCAGACCTAAAGACACCAAGACATATCATACTTAGAATGGAAAGGAATAAGGATAAAGAAAGGATCCTGAAGGCTGCAAGAGAAAAACAAAGAGTCACCTACAGAGGAAAACACATAAGATTAGCAGCAGACTTCTCCATACAAACACTACAGGCCAGAAGAGAATGGCAAGATAGCTATCGAGTGCTCAATGAGAAAGGCTTTCAGCCAAGAATACTATATCCTGCTAGACTGTCATTCAGACTAGATGGAGGCATCAAAACATTCTCAGACAAGCAACAGTTAAAGGAATCAACCATCACCAAACCTGCCCTGAAAGAAGTTCTGAAAGGTTGCCTATAAACAACCAGACCACCACAAATAGGACATATATCAAAACACTCTAAAACTCTACAAATACAACATCCCTTTATGATCAAAACACTACAAAAAATGGGAATAGATGGAAAATTCCTGAAGATAGTGGAGTCTATATATAGCAAACCTACAGTCAGCATCATACTCAATGGTGAAAAACTGGAAGAATTTCCACTCAGATCAGGTACTAGACAGGGCTGCCCACTATCACCATTACTATTCAACATAGTGTTGGAAGTTCTTGCCATAGCAATCAGGCAGGAGCAAGGAATTAAAGGCATACAGTTTGGAAGAGAAGAAGTCAAACTCTCCTTATTTGCAGATGACATGATAGTATACATGGAAAAACCTAAGGAATCCAGCAAGAAGCTTTTGGAAATCATCAGGCAATACAGTAATGTGTCAAGCTACAAAATTAACATTCAAAAGTCAGTGGCATTCCTCTATGCAAACACTAAGTTAGAAGAAATTGAAATCCAGAAATCAATTCCTTTTACTATAGCAACAAAAACAATAAAATATCTAGGAGTAAACCTAACCAAAGAAGTGAAAGACTTGTATACTGAAAATTATGAGTCACTACTCAAAGAAATTGAAAAAGACACAAAGAAGTGGAAAAATATTCCATGTTCATGGGTTGGAAGAATTAACATCATCAAAATGAACATATTACCCAGAGCCATCTACAAATTTAATGCTATCCCCATCAAGATCCCAAGCACATACTTTAGGAGAATAGAAAAAATGCTACAAATGTTTATCTGGAATCAGAAAAGACCTAGAATTGCCAAAACAATCTTGAGAAAAAAGAACAGAACCGGAGGCATCACACTCCCAGATCTCAAACTGTATTATAGGGCCATTGTCATCAAAACTGCTTGGTACTGGAACATGAATAGACACACTGACCAGTGGAATAGAATTGAGAGCCCAGAAATGAGGCCCCACACCTATGGACATCTAATCTTTGACAAAGGGGCCCAGACTATTACATGGGGAAAGCAGAGTCTCTTCAACAAATGGTGTTGGAGACAATGGGTTGAAACATGCAGAAGAATGAAACTGAATCACTGTATTTCACCAAATACAAAAGTAAATTCCAAGTGGATCAAGGACTTGGATGTTAGACCACAAACTATCAAATACTTAGAGGAAAATATTGGCAGAACTCTTTTCCGCATAAATTTTAAAGACATTTTCAATGAAACGAATCCAATTACAAAGAAGACTAAGGCAAGTATAAACCTATGGGACTACATCAAATTAAAAAGCTTCTTCACATCAAAAGAAACCACTACCCAAACCAAGAGACCCCTCACAGAATGGGAGAAGATCTTTACATGTCATACATCAGAGAAGAGTTTAATAACCAACTTATATAAAGAGCTTGCCAGACTCAACAACAAGACAACAAATAACCCCATCCAAAAATGGGGGGAGGAATTGGACAGAATATTCACCACAGAAGAGATCCAAAAGGCCGAGAAACACATGAAAAAATGCTCCAAGTCTCTGATTGTCAGAGAAATGCAAATCAAGACAACAATGAGATATCACTTCACTCCTGTGAGAATGTCATACATCAGAAAAGGTAACAGCAGCAAATGCTGGAGAGGATGTGGGGTCAAAGGAACCCTCCTGCACTGCTAGTGGGAATGTAAATTGGTCCAACCTCTGTGGAGAACAGTCTGGAGAACTCTCGGAAGGCTAGAAATGGACCTACCCTATTATCCTGCAATTCCTCTCCTGGGGATATATCCTAAGGAACCCAACACACCCATCCAAAAAGATCTGTGTACACATATGTTCTTGGCAGCACAATTTGTAATAGCCAAAACCTGGAAGCAACCCAGGTGTCCAACAACAGATGAGTGGCTGAGCAAGTTGTGGTCTATATATACAATGGAATACTACTCAGCTGTAAAAAATGGTGACTTCACCGTTTTCAGCCCATCTTGGATGGACCTTGAAAAAATCATGTTGAGTGAAATAAGTCAGAAACAGAAGGATGAATATGGGATGATCTCACTCTCAGGCAGAAGTTGAAAAACAAGATCAGAAAAGAAAACACAAGTAGAACCTGAAATGGAATTGGCATATTGCCTCCAAGTAAAAGACTCTGGGGTGGTTGAGTGGGGAGAATACAGGTCCATGAAGGATGATAAATGACATATTGGGGGTTGTATTGTTAAATGGGAAACTGGGGAATGTTATGCATGTACAAACTATTGTATTTACTGTTGAATGTAAAACATTAATTCCCCAATAAAGAAATAATTTAAATTAAAAAAAATAACTAAGAATGTGTGGAAACTCACCAGCCACTACCCCAGTTAAGATAAGCCCACTTTGTGGGAGCAGTAGAGGGGGCCCCCAGACTGAAGACTGCTTCCTACCTTCCTCCCTAGAACACCTGGCTTCCTCTTGTACTGCCTCTCAGGTGGCCAGCTAACCAGAAGAAAGAAAGCAGCTCCCTGTAGCCAGAGGGACAACAGTGGCAATGTGGGTTTGGGTCACTGGGGAAGAGGAGAGGAGAGGCATTTGGTGCAGCTGGGAGGATGTTCTGGTTGGCCCAATGGAGAAATCTGGAGCCAGTATCATCCAGTGGAGGAATCCAGATGGGGCAGAAATAGCCAGACTGCAGGGTCCCCACAAAGCTGTATGACAGGCTGGGGTGTTCTGTTCCAAGACTTTGTTCTCCTGGGACAGGGAGGATAGGTGGGGAGAGGTGAGGAGAGCAACCTACCTACCAGACAGGCTCTGTCTCAGGAAGCTGACTGGGTTTGCTCTATTTATTCCTAAAGCCCAAGGATGTCCTACCCTCTGAGCAGCACTGCCTGTATATTCCCGTCAGGGGAACCACACTATGAGGACAGTGTGTGTGGGGGGGAGGGGGGTCCCTTCCCCATTTCAGAATAAGAGGGTGTGCTCCCTAATGAAAATGACCACACCAGAGAAAATCCAGGCGTGCCCTGGGCCGGAGAGTATGTGCAGACTGATGCCTGGCCAGCCAGACGGGGCCTGTTCCCGCAGCCTTCCAACCCAAGTCACAAGAGATGGAGAAGTAGAATAAGTGTGTAAGTGTAACAACAAGAAGATATTTTGTAGGTAGAATAATAAGTAGACTAAAAAGGTCCTAAAGTCACCAAAAAAAAAAAAAAAAATCTGACAAACTCAGCCAGTCCTGTTTTCTTTATGTTCTGGGTCTTACACGCACAGATGAGAAGATACATATATTAACCTAGTAAATGATGACAACATTACAAATAAGACTGAAAACAGCTTTAACCATCACCCCCAAGCCAATCCTTACCCCAGAAGTGGGTGGAGGAATCCCTTTCCTGTGTCCCCTTTTGGCATGACCAGTGTGTGAAAAAGACTCGGAATCAAAACCCAGGACTACGTCTCTCCTGAGTCTCTCCAGCTACATGTCCTCTCCTGCATCAGATATAACTACTCTGTGGACAAGGACTTTCAAATAAAAACAAGCCTCACAACGGAGTAGCCACTGCATGATGGACATGCTAAGCACCTCAATCAATCTCCACCAGTGACCTGTTTAAGAGACACACAAAATGAGACACAGAAAGACCAAGTATCAGAAATAGGACTGAACCCGGGTCTGCCTCTCAGGACATGGCTGTACCGGCTCCCCACCAACAAGTAGCAAACGAATTGCTGAAATTGATTTCAGTGGCCAAACTCCTCAAGGCCCAAATGGCATGACAAGCAAAGCCGTATCTGTTCTGGACCAGGCGTGTGAAGATGGCGGGGCAGCTGGCCTGCCGATGAGTTGCAGAGAGCCAGGCTCCTCGCTGACGGAGTCCCGAGCCAGCTAATCTAAGGCATTGGTAACAATCGCGTCTCAGCCCAGAGCCAATACATTCTGGTGGGTCTGGGGCCAGGGGGCAGAGCCAAGAGATGACCAGCTTTCTGCATCAATTCTCTCCTCACTCTGGAGAGCCGCAGCTCAGCCTGGCAAGGTCACACCAGACAGTGGCCAATTCTGGCACTGAAAGGGAGAATAAAAATAAATAAATAACAGGAGCTCGTGCCCAGCCATCTCTAGGAGTCTAAGGATAGCGGCTTCTGGGGGGCGACCACAGCTCACGAAGCGCATATGCTCCCTGTGTAAAGTCACCCCGTGCGGCGTGTCCTCCAAGCCACTCACAATTAAGCCTAAGTGGTGATAGATGGAGCCTCATTTTGCAGGTGGAGGACACTCAAATGCTTTCTGGGCCGGGTACCCAGGAGCTGTTGGGAGGGCTGGCCTGGCCTGAAGAGCAGCCAGGGATTGCATCTGGAGCTCTTGGCAGCCTCGCCGCCATCAACAAGTGTTGTCGGGGGAGCTAGCAAGGGGGGGTAATGGGGCTCGAGTGCATGACGTCCCAGGCTGAGGTGCCGGCACCGCCAATAACTAGAGCTGAGTGATCAAAAGAAGGGAAAGTGCAGCAGCAGCAGCAGCGTCCTGGCCTGGCGAGCAGTGGGAAGAAAGGCAGAGATGGCGAGCAACTTGCTGGGCCTCGCTGCAGTTATGTGAAACAGACAGTCTAATGTAATGAGCACAGAACATCTGGTGCAGAGTGGGACCTCGAGGAAACATTTAGACCCACTTCTTCTGGAAAGCACTGACAGGGAAATGAGCAGGCAGCTAAGAGGAAGAGGTAGCTGTCCTGACCCTGCACTGGAATCCACCCGCAGCTCCAAGCAGATGGTCACTGAAGCATGAGAGACGCTGGGCCTTTGAACACTGTCCCCCAGGGGAGCTCCTGAATGGGCTGGTGACCACTGTGCTGTGATTCACAAGTCAAGTAGCAGGGACTCTGGACACAGACTAGGGCACAACGCAAAGCGGCAGTCGGGAACAAAACACAGGAGCGTCGCGACTATGGCATCAATACAGCTGAGCGTTTAGTCGACGAGCTGACAGCTGACCCCAACTCTTGGCCGTTGCTTTCTTGTTTGTTTGCAAGTTCATGTGCCTTACTTATCTACACTCCACATATGAGGGGGGAAAATCTGTTTCACCTCTTGACTTATTTTACTAAGCATAATCACCTCCAGGTCTATCCATTCTGTCCCAAATGACACAGCGCCATCTTTGAGTCGCGCAGAACAGTGTTTTGCTGGATATATATCCTATAACTTCCTTATCCAGGCATCTGCTGGTGCACATTTAGCCTGCTTCCGTACCTTAACTATTGTGGATACCGCAACCACAAACATGAGAGTGAATATGTCCCTTCAGATTAGTGTTTTCACATCCTCTGGGCATGTGCCTAGGAGTGAGGTTGCTGGATCACAAGGTATCACCATTTTTATTTGTCAAGAACTCGCCATGGGAACTACACCATGTTGTATTCCTACCAACAGTCCACCAGAATTCCTTTTTCTCCATACCCGTGCCAACACCTGTCAGTTCTCTCTCTGTTGATATTGGCCATTCTCACACAAGTAAGGTCAAACCCAACTCTTGCTACTGGTAGCAGCTTGGACTCTATCCCAACAGTCTTATAAATAAACTTCTGTAACCTCTGCATCTCTACTTAGACCTAGACACCCTCCTCACCTGCCTTCTATTGCACGTCCCTCAACCACTCCAAAGCTAACCTCATCAGACAAAGTAAGGATTACAAAAGCTGAATAAGGGCAAGAGACTGGCAGACTTTAGTGATGACTCTTTAGTCACTATCAGGCCACCCCATCACCTGGGGCCCTAGTCAGGTAGCCCTGGGATGCCCATACAGACATGATGGGCCTAGACTTCTAACAGATCCCTCTCACCACTGTCACTGGTCATCTCCATCAGGAACAACAAAATGGACCCTTTTGTGGGCCCCCATAGGACCTTGCCCTCAATGTGGATCAACAACGGTAGAGACGGTTCCATCCTCCGAAGGGAGGTTGGACAACATACTCTACCTACCACCTGAGGAAGATGGGTCCTGAAACTGGTGCAACCTGGAACGTTCCTACTTATTACCACAGAATTCGAGCTCAGACATACAAACTTCTTCCAAGTCTTCATCCAGGCACACCCTGGTGGGAGTATTTACTCCTGGGGAACTGTCAGTCACGCGTCTTTCTAATTCTTCCTTGGAGATCAATTAGTTCAACACTTGCCACCATTAACAGGGTGAGCAGTTCACATACATAAAGCCTGAGGTCTTCAAATCTTAGTACTGGAAGGGGTCTCAGGTCTTCTCTCAGGCAATCCTAGATCTTGTGCAAGAATTCTTTCCAGAGGTCTTCCTGAAGATGAGACCGGCACCGGGAGCAGCGAGGTGATTTTTCAGTGTCACACAGGTTGAAACATGAAATCACATACTGGAAAAGGTTGTTGTTTTTCAGTTCTCCTCTGTCCTCTTTTGTTATGCAAAGGAGATCTGAGTTTGGTGCCAGTTCAGTCTTCACCTCTGCTCTAAGGCACGTGTGTTCCTCTTCCCTTTAACAGAGAGCAGGCCCCAGCTCAGAGCCTTTCTTGTGGAGACAGTAGTGCCTAGCTCAGCGACGGAATGCCACTGCTCTGCTCTGCACCTGCCTGTGGAGTGACTTTCCAGCTGTGACGGGCAGAAACAGATCCCCACCTAGACTGCTAATATCAAAGTCTTCTTTTAACTATGTCTTAACTGGGCAGGAGAGATAGCATAATGGTTATGCAAACAGATTCTCTTGTCTGAAGCTCCAAAAAAGTCCCAAGTTTAATCCCCTGTACCACCAGAAGTCAGAGCTGAGCAGTGCTCTGGTATTTCTCTCTGTTTCTCTCTCTCTCTCTCTCTCAAAAATAATATTAATAAAATATAAAACAATAATAATAATAACTATTTTTTTAAAAACTATGTCTTAAGGTGAGCCCATGTCAAGTCAAATATTAAGCAGCTTGTTATTTAAAGGGTAAAGAGAGAAGATAAATATCCTGAAGGTGGTTCAAAAGTGGCTGAAGTGTGGGGAACACCTGGACCCCTAATTCAGGCAGATTGTGTGCAAATATATCCAGTCATGAGGTCTCCCGTCTAGTACTGAAGCCAGTGGGATGTCCCATTCACATTTTTTTAAATGCTGTGTTTTCTTCTCCCCACCACCATTTTTTTAAATTAAGTATATCGTCTACACTATTTCCCCAAAACTTTACATCTACAGTGTAGAGTTTCTAGTCCTGGTTGGTGCCTGGCTGAGCATCCTCATTCACTGTCATGGACTCTAGGGTCTCTGTGGTGAACTGAGTCAGAGCTATGGAGAAAGGCCTAGAGCAGAGGGAGGAGCTGCAGCCACTGGAGGGAGGACAGGGTTGTAGCACACAAGAACGGTCTCGGAGGGGGCACACAGGATGCCATGCACTCACTCAGCACTGCCCTCTTGCTAGATACTTTCACCCATGCTTAGGCATCTGTGGATTCATGCAAATCATCCCCAAAACACTTTGATGTGACTCTTGTTTGTTTATTTATTTATTTATTTATTTATTTATCTTGCCTCCAGGGTTATCACTGGGGCTCAGTGCCTACATTACGAATCCACTGCTCCTGGAGGCCATTTTCCCCATTTTTATTGCGCTTGTTACTACTGTCATCGTTGTTGGATAGGACAAAGAAAAATCGAGAGAGGAGGGTGGGGGTAGAGAGCATAACGGTTATGCAAAGAGAGAGGAGGGGAAGGCAGAGAGGGGGAGAGAAAGAAAGACACCTGCAGACCTGCTTCACCGCTTGTGAAAGTAACCCCTCCTGTGGGGCGGGGGGGGGGGGGAGCCTGGGGATCGAACCAGGATCCTTATACCAGTCCTTGCGCTTAACCTGCTGTGTTACCGCCCAGCCCCATGATGTGAATCTTATGACCCCTAACTGCCAACTAAAGCCACAGACACATAGGCACGTAGTTACCTGGAGAAATCAGGTGACTTCATTAAGGTCACAGCAAAGGGCTGGACAAACAAGGACATAAATCCAGAACTGCTCTGGCCACCACCATGACCCCTCTCCCTGGCAGTAGTAGAGAAGACTTTCTGACTCTTGTCACTTTCTGCTTCTAATAAGGGAAGTTACAGACCACCTAGTCCCGCCTTCTATGCCACAGATGATTGGGCCAGAGGGAAACAACTGACACAAACTGCACCAACCAGATCCCCAAATTTGGGAACTGGCACTTGGGGCTCTGATGAGCTAGCCCCTGGCTGTGGAGGTCAAACCAGGGGCTCCAGGGTTGAGTGCACCATTTTTTCTTAGTATTTCTGCCTGGGTAAGGATACGGGGTGCTGGACAGCATAAAGGAAGCAGGGAAGATAAGGAAGCAGACACACAGGGAAAAAAAGCAGACCTGAGCCCTCAAACCTTTTTAAGGAACCCAACGGAGCCAACAGCTAAACTCCCCGCTGCTGGATCCTATAATCCCCCTCCCCCAGTTGTGTTGGATGAGCACATTTCCTCTTCTGCCAACTATGGATTCCAGAATAGACCCCAGTCTAAAAGAGATGGAAGCCATCAAGAGGGCATGTTCATGAGACAGGAGAACATTTTATAGACAGGCACAAAGATCTAGGGTGTCTCTGTAATGACTTTGCCTGGCTGTTTCCGAGACAGGGCAGAGTATGCAGACAAGGGTGAGAAATGGGAGAAGCTGTCAGACTCCTAGCTGCAAAATGAAAGCTGCTTCATTAAGGGTTCAGTCCCTGCTGCACAGGAAAAGAAAAAAAAAAAAAAAAGCACTGATACAGCCACATTTTCCAGCACAGACTTCCCACCAATAAAAGCCATGGGGTGATGGATTTCTGGACTTCTGCATGCAGCCAATCCCACTGCCTGGAACCAGTCCTCTGTTGCTTGCAATGGAAGACAGCTCAAGAAGTAATGAATACTCAGACTCAGTGGCAGCACAGCTGACAGCAGATCAAGGCTGAGAGACAAACTGCTCGTGACAGTTCTGAGAGCTGGACCCCGGAGAAGACAGCCATGTCAATCCTCTGACAGTCTCCAGGGCCACCAACCCTGGGAACCTACGCTGGTTTCCATCTGTCTCTTGGGTTTGCAAGAAGAGGGTGGCCCTTTGGACCTCCCTGGATACCTTTCTTAGTCGTGACTTATCACCGTGTCACCTAATGTTCTGGGGATGTGTCACCTAAGTGCTCAGCTTTGCTCATGGCCATTAGCCTGAGTAGAGCAGAGTTAAGTGGGATGGGGGTCTGGAGCCAGGGGAGATAAAACTTACACAAAGGCCCACTGTCCCCCCCCCCTTTGCCTTACAGGACCTGTCTCTCCTTTCAATCTCTTTTGTGACACCTTGACATCTTGAGTAGCAGGGATAAGGTGTCTCATGGGTACCTGTCCCAGAGCATGAGTGGAGGCCAATAGTCAGTTCATGCTGCGTCTGTCAACAAGGTGTTCCTCTTGGGACATTTGGTTAGAGTAGCTGTCTTTAATTTGCATAAGATGCCACTTGGATTACTGATGGTCTTGGCAGTCGGTGTGATACTCCATAGCCAATGAATGACTTGTTTTTCTGTTGTCTGTTGCTTGTCCTTTCTTCTCCATGCAGAAGAGTCATTGCTTGGAATTGTGTTGTGAGCAATCCGGACTCCCAGGCTTAAGGCTGGATTCAGACAGTAAGAGGCATGGGAAGAAGGAGAGAGAAGTCAGGGTATTTGTCCTTTGTCTACTGACCAGCTTGTTAATGTAGTGAGTTATGACACTGCCAAGGTTTACAACACCTGTCCCCTGTCTCTACATAGCTATTTCCTCTGCTCGAATTCTTTACATTTTTTTCTTTCCAAGACTAAGTGGAGGAGAGGTTCCCTGCTGTTGCTTCCAGAGTACGGCCTCACCCTTCTAAGTTTCTTCACACCCTGCCCACACTTTGGTCAAGAGTTCCTTTCTCCAGTTCTGAGATTCTCAATCTGAAAATCTCCCTCTCTCTCTCTCCCTCTCCCTCTCCCTCTCCCTCTCTCTTAGATCTTTGTAAAAGGCACAATGGCTTCCTCTCCCATCAGCTATAACTCAACTGGTGAAGCTGACTACCAAGGTTCTCTCTCCACTCTCTTCATCTCTCAGTGCCCAGCAGACCCCAAACCTCCCTTTCCACAACTATTTATTTCAGACCACAATTCGCCCCGTCTGAAAAATCTTGTGATTCTCTCTCTGCAGGGGCAGGAGGTGGGAGGAATAAGTGACTGACCTAGAAAAGCATCTCTTTTGAATTCCAGATGAGTACTTCCTCCGCCCTTCTTCTGTTCCTTTATATCCATTTGCCAGTTCCCGCCTTCTAAATCGGTGCTGCTGGATGTTTCCTGACTAGGACAGTTCCACTCGGACAAAACCTGGGTCAGTCAAGGCACAGCACAGCCATCTCATGGGAGGAGGCATGAGAGAACAATCGTTTCTGGGATCATCATCAGAACACTGTTGACCACAACGGCCAAGGCGGTGGCACTGAAGTTCTGGCAACTGTACGACATCCTCCACCAGGGCTCTGCAGGAATGATATTGTCAGAGGCAACAGAGACTGAATGGCCACATGACAGGAACCTTGAGACTGGCCCAGAAATCGGAGCCAGGCAAACGCACAAGACAAATGGAAGGCAATTAGACACAGCCAGTGTCGACAGCTCTGGCACCACCAGCCAAGCATGTCAGGAAACCCCTCCCCTCTAGAAGATCAAACTCACCTTCCCCTGAGAGTTGAGAGAGAAGAGCTGGTATTGGCAAACAGAAGTCCAATATTCCTATGGAGATTTCTCCAGAATCACATACAGAGTGCCTCGTCTTTCTCTCTCTCTCCTCTCCCTACAGTTTTCTCCCGCCCCCAACACACACCAACTGAAATACTACAGTTCCGTCTACTTTCCCATCCCAGTTCCCACAATGCTTTGTTTACACAGCCTAGGACAAGTGATGTCGCTAACTGGACAAGCAGCTTTTGATTAAAAATACTGAACTCTGCCCAGGTAATTGTGCCACACACAAGAATAATACCCAAGCTCCTGCAGAAAAGTTTTTTTTTGTTGTTGTTCTCAGGAAGCCTGAAATCGTGCCAAAGCAATAACAACAACAACAAAAAGACTCTGGCTTGCTTGGCTTTAACAAAACTGACATCTGGACATTCTTGCACCCACTGGATACTTCTATATCCAGCACTTGGGAAGTTTCTTAGGCATCATCTTTAATGGAGAAAGTGTAACAGAGGCCGGGAGGTGGTTCAGCAGTTGAGTTGAGGACATAAGTGGGAGAAAATAACAAATGAAATCTACTTGTCTTACCAAAAAAAAAAAAATTAACTGTTATCCAGCATATATATATTTTAAAGCAAACTTTTCCCTGGCCTGTCATTTCCTGTGCATATATCGCCTCTGCAAGTGAATACTTTGATTGACATGTGTGTCATGGCTCCACCCACACCTTGCTCTACAGATGTGAATATGAACGTGTTTGTGCAGGTGTGTAGGTACATTTCATTTAGAGGATAGGTTTTTTTTTCCCCTCCATAAATGAGGTTCTATCACATGCTTCATTTTGCCATGTTTGAAAACTTCAGGGCCAGGGCAGTAGCGCAGCATGTTAAGCACACATGGCACAAAGCACAAGGACCTGGTATAAAGATCCTGGTTTGAAACCCCAGCTCCCTACCTGCAGGGGAGGTCACTTAACAAGCGGTGAAGCAGGTCTGCAGGTGTCTTTCTCTCCCCCTCTGTCTTCCCCTCCTCTCTTGATTTCTCTCTGTCCTATCCAACAGCAATGGCAATAATAACAACAGGGGCAAAAAATGGGAAAAAATGGCTTCCAGGAGCAGCGGATTCATAGTGCAGGCACTGAACCCCAGAGATAACCCTGGAGGCCAAAAAGAAAAAAAAAAAGAAGAGAAACTTCAGACTGCCTTGGAGTTCTTCACATGACTGAAGCAATATATAAAAGCTTATCTGGTTTGCTTTCAATGACCACCTTGAATAGAGCAGCATCACTGAATTCAACTTTATCTCCCTTGGTCCCTGCAGGCACCAGTTCAGGGACTCCTAAAAATCTTGCTATTGCAGGCAGCGTTGCAATAACATACTTGCATGATACCTGCTTGGTCGCATGAGTCCATATTTCTATAAGGAAGACTATCTCCGTCCATCAGTGAGGGCACTTTGGGCTGTGACTGAGACACAAGGTGTGTTTCTTTGAGTTGATGAGAACGTAGCTCGGTCCCAGTGGTGTTTGCTTCAGGGACACAGTGAGGCACAGTGACCTCTGCCTGGTGTTCTCCATTTCTATGTCCTGCTTTCCCTCAGTGGGTGGGCAAAGCCTCCTGCATTGGCCATCTGACATCTGCAGACGTCTTCAGATTTCCTTGGGGCCCCTGGTCAGGAGCAGGCTACAATCCAACACAGACATCAAGGGAGAATGGAACTCCATAAATGGTATAAAACCTTGTAAAGCCCCCACCTCCTCCTCCCCCTCCTCCTCCTCCTCCACCTCCTCCTTCATTTACTATCTTCTAATATTCTTTTTTTAATATTTATTTATTTATTCCCTTTTGTTGCCCTTGTTATTTTATTGTTGTAGTTATATTGTTGTTGTTGATGCCATTGTTGGATAGGACAGAGAGAAATGGAGAGAGGAGGGGAAGACAGAGAGGGGGAGAGAAAGACAGACACCTGCAGACCTGCTTCACCGCCTGTGAAGCGACTCCCCTGCAGGTGGGGAGTCAGGGGCTCGAACCGGGATCCTTACACCAGTCCTTGTGCTTTGTGCCACATGCGCTTACCCTGCTGTGCTACCGCCCGACCCCCTTATCCTCTAATATTCTAATGAGATTTGCCATCATCTCTTTATTGTGAATTTGTATTTTCTTTTCTGAGAATTTATTGTTATTATTATTACTATTATTGCCACTTCAATTGAAATTGAGAATGGGTGGTGTCATGCTCAGTTCTACCACTTCCTAACTGACTTTCCCCCACTCTTTTATTTATATCTACATACTGGGGGACAGGGGTAGAGAAATGCCGTGACACTGCACTACCTTATTGGAGCTTCCCTTGGTACCATGATACCCCCCATGTGATATCAGGGTTTGAACTCAGAGTCTCACACAGAGTGTGGTGTGCACCTGGTTTTTTTTTTTTTTTCATTTTGTTTTGTTTTGTTTGCCTTATTTTATTAGATGGTTTTCTGCATTTTTATCGATCTGTAGGAGTTCAATTTTTATACATCCTGGACACACATAATGAAGACATTTTAGAAGGTTGTTAAGAACAAGAAACACTGAAATCATCTATCTTTGCCTTCCTGGGTATTCTCCAGGGCTTCTCTAAGAAGCCAGCAAACAGCAAGCACAATCTCACGGCACGGGAAAGGTCACAGTGACGCCATTTCCTAACGGCCTGCTTCAGAACAGACGCGCCTCTCGGGACATGCAGAGGCAACCAGGAAACAGCGTGTGAGCTGGCCGTTACACGACGCACTTCACCTTGGCTGTGAGCAGAGATGGACACCTGACCCCAGGTCGTCTGATCAACCCGGTGTTTCCATGGGGATCTGGAACTGAAACTGTTGGTCTTGACTGGCTTGTCCTCTTCAAAATGATGGTAACGATGATGATGCTGACAATGATAACAATAGCGATTCTTACCTCGGTGGATGGCAGAGAATTTAGAAAATAGAAAATCAGGGCAGGGTGGTGGCGCACCTGGCTGAGCACATATGTTACAGTATTCAAGAGCCCCCAGGGTTCAAGCCCCCTGGTCCCCACTTGCAGGGGGGGAAGCTTCACGAGTGGTGGAGCAGATCTGCAGCTGTGTCTCTCTTTTTTAAAAAAAAAACTTTAGTTTTTTTTTTTTTAATCTTTATCTATTGGATAGAAACAGCCAGAAATTGAGAGGGAAGGGAGTGACAGAGAGGGAGAGAAACAGAGAGACACCTACAGCACTGCTATACTACTTTCAAAGCTTTTCCCCTGGCAGGTGGGGGGAGGGGGCTTGAACCTGGGTCCTTGAGCTTTGTAACATGTGCACTCAACCAGGTACACCACCACCTGGCCCCTGCAGGTGTTTCTACCTATCTATCTATCTATCTATCTATCTTCCCCTCCTCTCTCAATTTCTGGCTATCTCTATCAAATAATAATTATAGAAAGAAAGAAAGAAAGAAAGAAAGAAAGAAAGAGAAATTCCATGCAAAGTTGTTGCCCAACACAAGATGCATAAGAGCTCACATGAATCACTGTTGTTTGTGACACTAGCCTAGGGCCTGGCACATAGTGGTGCTCACGCGATAACTACTGAATTGAGCAATCATCCAACAAGTAAACCAATAAGAGAATGCAGTAGGATGCCACTATCCATGCCATTTGGATAATAATCAGTCATAGCAAAAAAACAAAAAAAAAAGCAAACAAACAAAATAAAAAATCATGAACTGCAGTTTTGTGGAAAATTCCATCTCTTTTAAACACTAGAATTTGTCTCCAGGGGACCCAGCAAGAAAACAGAACTCATTTGATGGGACTCCCCTCAAGCAAATGGGCAGAATGACAAAAGGCTGGATGCCTTCTCCAGTCCTTCAGAGCTAAGATGGAAGCCACCATGAAGGCATGAAGGAGCACCCTGAGGGTGACAGAACCCACACACACCTCTGTAGGCTTGCAAATCAGTGCAGGACAGCCCTTGGGGTCTGCAGCTTAAACATCTGGAGTCCCAGAAGCTAGAACAATGGTAAGCCTTTAATTGACCGCCCCCACCCCCAGAGGATGTTAGCTGGGAGAGAAGAGAAAGGACGTCCCCTGCAGGAGACAGTGTTATCTGGAACAAGCATGTTTCAAAGGTGTGCAGAGTACTCGAGGACAGGAGGACAGGACGTGCCGTGGGGTGGAGGAGCCAGCACCATACAGCAGGTTCAGTCATGAAAGGCTCTGGAAAATACTCTGCAGAATCTCGGCTTTGCCTGTGAGAAGTCATTGGAGAAAGGTTGGGTGTAAGAGTGATACTGTGCTTTTGTTTTGGGGTCAAGAGAGCACTCACTGGGCACAAGCCTTCTCATTCATGAGCTCAATGCCAGCATCACATGAAAGCGCCATGCACAGCAGGAAAGGGACTCTCTCTATATATATGGGGAGTGGGACTTTTGGCATCTCTCCTTCTCTCCCCTCTGCCTACCTGTCTCTCCCTATCTCCCTTTTTCTAAGCATATAGACTTTTAAAAGTTGGGCTGGGGGGGAT
>NC_080167.1:7134131-7199932 GCF_950295315.1 Erinaceus europaeus | reverse complement strand
CAATTCTCACATCTCGAAAGAAAAAATAAAAGGAAAGAAAGAAAGAAGCCATTTGATGCAGGTCCTCATTTTATAGGTGAGGAAAGGGGGCTCGGCGAGGTTAGAATTTGCCCCAGGATCACACAGGGTGAAGCTGACATCCAGGACCACGGAGTCACCAAACACAGTTTCTAAGCTCATAAAAAATGGTTTGTCCGGAAGTTGGGTGGTAGCACAGGGGGTTAAGCGCAGGTGGCGACTAAGGATCCCAGTTGAAACCCCCCCCCCTGCTCCCTACCTGCAGGGGAGTCGCTTCACAGGCAGTGAAGTAGGTCTGCAGGTGTCTGTCTTTCTCTCCCCCTCTCTGTCTTCCCCTCCTCTCTCCATTTCTCTCTGTCCTATCCAATGACGACATCAACAGCAACTACAACAATAAAAAACAACAAAAGAGAAAATAAATATTTAAAAATAGGTTTGATCCTCTATTAAGAAGTCCTATACAGGATCAGAGGAATGGGTCGTGAACATCTGATCGACCCAGGAGGCCCAAGTTTATCTCGTTTCCAAAGAAGGAGTCTCTGTGTCCCAACCCCAGGAGAAAGAGCCAGTTGTGGAATCCTGGATGACAAGCTAGGGTTATCCCACCCCCCCCCAGCCCTTGGGGGTCTCAGAAGGACTTGCAATAGCCAGCAGGGTGCCCAGGCTCCGACTTCATTAACGCTCTTCTCCCTGCCAAGCTCCCCCACCGCCCAGCTGCTTGCTCTGCTCTGTTCACAAGAAGCCTTTTCCTCCCTGGGGACCGAGGGACCTTTTCAGTGCCAGCTGATTCTGAATCAGGCTCTTGTGAGTGAGCAGCAGCCAGCTTCTTTTCCTCCTTTGAGCCTGTCACTCAGAGCCAGCTGTGGAGTCAGGAAACCCTGCCAATAGAGTCTGTGTTCCCGAGTCTCCTCCAGCATCTGCTTGGGTGTTCTCTTTAAAAAAAAAAAAATGGTGGGAGTCAGGCAGTAGCGCAGCAGGTTAAGCTTACATGGTGTGAAGCGCAAGGACCGGGAAAGGATCCCGGTTCGAGCCCCCGGCTCCCCACCTGCAGGGGAGTCGCTTCACAAGCCATGAAGCAGGTCTGCAGGTGTCTATCTTTTTCTCCCCCTTCTGTCTTCCCCTCCTCTCTCCATTTCTCTCTGTCCTATCTAACAATGACAACATCAATAACAATAATGACGACAACAACAATGAAAAACAAGGGCAACAAAAGGGAAAATAAATTTAAAAAATAATAATTAAAAAAAATGCTGTGTGGGGGCATACCTGATCGAGCACACATGTTACAATGGGCAAGGACCTGGGTTCAAGTCTCCCCAGTCCCCACCTGCAAGGGGGAAACTTTGCAAGTGGTGAAACGGTGCTGTAGGTCTCTCTCTCTCTTTCTACCTCCCCTTCCCTCTTGATTTCTAGAGGTTGTCTCTAGCCAATAAATAAAGAAATGCTGTTTTTTTTTTTCTTTTAATTATCCTTCATCTTTAAAGGGGATGTGGAATGTGCAGGTGCAAAGACCAAAGCCTCAAGGAGTAGGGGGGCTCTGCCCCTCCTTACAGGCTCCAGTGAGGACTCCAAGGCACTGGGACCCCTAAGTAGTCAAGTGGTCCTGATGCTGTGGCCAGAGGAGGTGGTGGCCTTTGGGGCACAATCTGGGGATGGAGCAGGGCGACCGCACCCCAATGCATCACACCTGGGACCCACCGGCAATCTCACCCTTTGCCAGGCATCCTGTGGGGCTCAGCAAATACCACTGAGTGACCTTAGGTCACTTTCACTTCTGTAGGAATTAGTCTATGGGCTGGTTCCCATAGGTCACAGAGGCAGAAGGATGTCAGGCACCCTGCAGGGAGGAGGGAGTAGTGATAAATTGGGAAGAAGAGACAGAGTCAGCCATTGCTAGGGAGGGAAAGAAAGAGAGGAAAGCAGAAGTTCACGTGTACCTACTGTTTATCAGTTTTCATAGTGGCCCACTGTCCCTGGGAAAGCCAGACAGGGGTGATTCCAGGGCTCCTACCCCCCCCCCAAAGTCCTGATTCACCCAGTCTTGTATATAACCCTTGAATTTTCATATCTAAGAAGGTACAAAGGAGATTCATAAGCTGAGCAGCACAAGTCTAATCAGGAAAACCTCATTCACCCAAACCAGCCTCTGGCTCAGAGGTCAGGCCTGCCAGGGACCCCCAGGGCCAAGGAGACACAGAGGGAGATGTTGCAGGGCCTTCTGAGAAACACCTTTGTGGGGAAAGGCCCACTGTCTGGGAAAACCAGGCCATTATCTACATGAGGGTCTGAGAGGGTCGACCCCAACCCCCCTTCTCACAGAAGGGGTGGTAGCCAGGTCCCCACTTGACCCCATGGCCTTGATGGAATTTTCCAGACCAGGGACTTTCTTGCACATACTTCCTCGTTCCTTTTGAACAAAGGCCATAAGTTTCCACATACGGCCAACTGAAACCCACAGCAAATATCCTGAAATATCCTGGTTTTGCTTAACTGCCCCCTTCCCCCCTGCCCTGAGGTGCTCATAATTCACCTTTAGAGAGGAGCCTGCCTATGTGTGGTGAGCTCATGACCAGACCTTATACAGTAACTTCCCAGTAATGAGCAAACCAACACCTGACAGGTCAAGATTTAACCTTGTATTGTGTGTGGCTTAATGATTACCTTAACCTTTCCCTAACCCTGGAGTATATCTGCTTGCTTGTACACGCAATAAATGAGATGTCTCCCTGAAACTCTAACTGAGGTGTGTTCCTCTCCCTGCATGCTCACCCTCATCAGCACTCCCCTCGGGACCCCTGGGGTGGCACATCCCCTCCCACTCCGTGATGCTGGCTGACGCACAGAGAAGAACCAGCCCACAGACCTTGACCCTGATTCTACTAGTGATAGGAAGTTTCCAGAGCTTAGCCCCTGGATATGCTTATAACACGCGCTTATAACCTGATTGTGAGGCGCTTGTCAGTAGGCCTCAATACAGGACAGAAACACTGAAAATATAATAAAGGGTTAAGAATGTGTAGACAGGGCTGGGTGGTGGCACACCTGGTGGAGCGCACAGGTCGCAGTGTGCAAGGACCTGGGTTTGAGCCCCCCGTCCCCACCTACAGGGGGAAAGCTTCGCTCTTGGTGAAGCAGGGCTGCAGGCGTCCTTTTCTCTCTTCCTCTCTCTCTATCTCCCCCTTCCCTCTCAGTTTCTGGCCGTTTCTATCCAATAAATAAAGATAATTTTTAAAAACAACAAAAAGAAAAGAATGTGTAGACAGTCTGAGACAGTGCAGGTAGTTAGTGCAGGCCGGCCGCTGGCTTTCACTGGGTGAGGAAGTGAGGACAAGTAGAGACGGTGAAGGTCAGAGTGGACTTTTACTGAGAAGGCAGCTTCTGTAACCCTGGCTAGCTTCTGCTCTCTCAAAGGTGTATTTTACGCTGAGGCTAAACTTGCCCAGACACAGCTCTGCAGGAAAGATCACAGTAACTAAGGCAACCAGACCCTGAGCAATGGGTCCAAGTCCCACCCCTTAAGCTTGTAGTCTCCGCTTCCGGGTGGTCTGGCCATAGACACCAGCAGCCTCTGCTTCTGTGAAGACGCTTTTTTGCTCTCAAGCCTGCACCCCCTACATAAGCTTGTACCGTCCCTTTGCTCGGGGCCAGAGTTATCAGAATCTCAGGTCCTGGCCCACAAGTAAATAAAAGGCTCCTTTCTTCCTCCACCCACCTCGCATCAGTCATCTGGATTATTAATAGAGTTCCTTAACACTAGCAGTCACCAGACTGACACGAGGGGCCGGTCCTCTGGATAGACTGCTCTGTGGGCTGATCCCAGTCCTGTGGAATTCCTGCACTGGCAGCAGGTAACAAAAGCCTCATTTTATTTTTCAACGCTTATGGATTCACACACCTTTGGGAAATCAGAGCTTTTTTGAGCATTGGTAAAGCAAATTCAAGATCTTCAATTGCAAGAATCACGTAAATATTCAGCCATCACCACATTTCTGTTTAGAGAGCATCACAGTGCACGGTATACAAGAAAGTGTCTAATCAATCCTCATCCAGCACTGGACCGGGACCCAAGGGCAGGAAGGAACCCTGTCTTCGCGGTGGGACCAGCAGCCACTGTAATTCAGCCACTTGCCTGTGGTCACAGATAGCTCACCTGCATTCTACCTTCATTAACAGCGCTGCTAATCAATTACAGCAATTACATTAACAACTAGCATTTATTGAGAGACCTTATAAACCCCTCTCTGTTCCCGAGGACCTGACACACAAGAGTCTTCATCAGCACCTTGTGAAGTGGGCTCCTGGCATGAGGAAATACAAGTTCAAAGGGCAACTTACTGCATTAGCCGAAGACTCTGGCCAGTCAGGCCGGGTCCCTGTGACTCCCAGTCTCGGGCTCTTGGCCTACCTGTACCCGCAGGGCGACAAGTTGTTCTTTCTCCTGCTTGGCCGTGTGACCTTGAGGAAACTCTCAGCATCTCCAGGTCTGAGATGGTTCATCTGTTAGGGGAGAGGGGACAAGTAAGATTTTGGAACTAAACTAATCCACAGTTTGAATTTGAGCCCCAGCTCCCCCCCCCCCCCCGCTGGTCTCATAGCTGTAAACTCCTTTCGCCTCTCTGCAGTGACTCCCATTATCTGAACCGTAAAATGGAATCAGCCGTCAGCCACAGTCCTCCACCGCAAAGTGTGTTGCAAGAGTGAAATGAACAAATACACACAGGATGTCCACAACAGGGTCTAGCACTCAGGAAATGACTACAGCTATTAGTGTGGTGGATGGGTTGGGTTGAGGTGTTTCTCTCCCCCCCCCCCCCCCTCTCTCTCTCTCTCACTAGAGTAGCCTCTGATGATTCGAGAATGAATTGGCCCCCATGGGTTTCGGATTGGTATTTGCTCTGCTGGGCTGCAGTTTGAGGCCATCTAAGCAACAAGCTTGAAATCTGCTAACGAAATCACGTTCATGACCTTTTCAGTTGCAAGTGACAGGAGAATCCAAGCCAAAGCGGCCTAAGCCAAAGAGAAAACTGCCTCTGGTAAACAAAGAATCCCTGTCTAAAGTGAGTTTCAGAAATAGCTAGAACCAATGACCCAGTCTCTTTTTCTTCTTTCTTCTTCTTCCATCTGTGTTTTAGTGTCTCTCTCTCTCCCTCTCTCCCTCTCTGTCTCCCTTCCTCCTCCTCCCCTCCCTCCCTCCTCTGCCTCTCTCTGTCAGATAGGCGTTTCAAACTGATGGCCAAGGCGCCTCCCAAGCGCTCTAGACGGGTATTCTCCCTCTGCTCGGGGCACCATCCTTCTTCCTCTTCTTTCTTCAAGACTTTTCTTGGACTTAGAAGTCACTTTCCTCACTCCCTAATTATCTCCGACTCTCCCTTTGCCTCAGGCCTGCTCCCCCACCATGTGGTACCGTAGTTGTCTAATTAAATGCCTACCCCCACAAGATGCAGAGAAACAGCCTTGGTACGTGTCTGAGCACACTGGCACCTCAGCAGAGGCTCAAGTACATCTTCATCTCCATGGAGCACCAGGGACTGAACCCAGGGCCTCATGCAGGCATGCACTATACCGCCGCCAAGAGTCATCAGTGCCCTTTTTTTATTATTATTATTATTCTTTCTTTAAAGAGAAAATGGAGTGAGGAACAGACAGACACAGAGAAGAAAGACACTACAGCACCGCTACACCATCTTTGAAGCAACCCCAGGCACAGGTCCACATGTTGGCAGAGCTCAAACCCAGGCATGTACCCAATCAAGCAATCTCCTGGTCCCTCAGCAAGTCTTTTCTGAATGAAAGAGCATTCAATACATCTTACACAGGGGGTTGACACACTGGCAAGTCCAATGGGGCAGCAGAATAAGGATCAAGGTGCAGAGCGTGAGAGAAAAGAAGTGCGAAGGGCCTAGACAACACTGATGGAGACAGGTGGGTCTGTATGAGACTTGAGTCAGTAGGACACTCTTGATTTCAGCTCCAGACAAGATCTTAGCCTAGTGCAAACACCATGTCCCAGACAGGTCAGAATGGTATGTCCAGCCAGACCCCTTGGGAACAAGGGTCTCCACCACCTCCACTCCACAGTGGCTTTAGAGAAATCTTTAGAATCTCCAAATAGAGTCCCAGTCTCCAAAAATGAAAGTGCCCCCCTGCCTATCTCCAGTTTACCTCCCTCTAATTTGCACCAGGAACTGGATTCTCTCCTGTCCCGCCCCAGGAGAGCGTGAGCATGAGCATTCGACACCGTCACGGGCTTCTGGGCTTTGCTCTGTTTGGAGAACGGCTCCTGGTTCAGACTCGTGCACTGGCAGACAGCAAGCAGGGTCAGTTGACTTTCTCCCAAGCCCAGGCTGCCTGCCACAGGCTTCTCAGGTCTATACACACACCTACACACACACACACACACACACACACTCACACACACACACACTCACACACACACACACTCACACACACACACTCACACACACACACACTCACACACACACATACACACACACATACACTCACATACTCACACAGACACACACACACTCACTCACACACACACACACTCACACACACACATACACACACACATACACTCACATACTCTCACACACACACACACACACATACACACACACATACATTCACATACTCACACAGACACACACACACACCTACACACACACTCACACACACACGCACACCTACACACACACACTCACACACACACTCACACACACACACATACACTCACATACTCACATACACACACACACTCACATACACACACACATACACTCACATACTCACACAGACACACACACACTCACATACACACACACATACACTCACATACTCACACAGACACACACACACAGACACACACACACTCACATACACACACACATACACTCACATACTCACACAGACACACACACACCTACACACACACACACACACTCACACACTCACACATACTCACACAGACACACACACACATACACTCACATACTCACACACACACTCACATACACACACACATACACACATACACATACACTCACATACTCACACAGACACACACACACTCACATACACACACATACACACACACATACACTCACATACTCACACACAGACACACACACACCTACACACACACACTCACACACACACACTCACATACTCACACAGACACACACACACACTCACATACTCACACAGACACACACACACACTCACATACAGACACACACACACACTCACACACACACATACACTCACATACTCACACACAGACACACACACACACCTACACACACACACTCACACACACACACTCACATACACACACACATATACATACACTCACATACTCACACAGACACACACACACATACACACATACACACCTACACACACACACACATTCACACACACACACTCACACAAGGAGCCATGTTTGCTAACTCCACGAAGGGGAAGGTGTTCTGCTGTCTCTAACAAGCCTGAACACCGATTAGTTTTCCCAGTAACTTGCTTCTCATTGGTGGTGCCCGTGGTTTCTCATCTGGCCATTGTTATTGATTTGGTCAGAAGTAATTAAGGAGATAATTCTTACTCAATTACATTTCCCTGAATTTCCTGGGGGTGGCTAACTCTGCCCCCCGGCTGTATTTCCTTTTCCAAATTAATATTGTCTTGCCTCTGAAATGAGAGTGGATATCACAAGCTCCTGGTGCTTGTTGATTTTGGGAGGGCAGGGGGTCAAAGAAGGGCTCTGTAGGTCTGTTCCAACTAGGACTCTAAAACTCTTTCTTAATCATCTAAACATACACAGGTTTAAAAACAATAGCATGGGATGCGTTCTACTGAGACTCAGGAGTCCCTTTCCCTGCCCGGCTCTCTCCCCTCACCAACCAAGTCTCTTCTGCATGTCAGTATTCCTGCCAGTGGCCCATCTCTACAAATTATCAAAGCCTCGCTTCCACTCCTCAGTTTGTATGTTTACTGATTTTCTGCTCAGAAAGATGAAGCTCTGGCTTCCACACCTCCTTACACCCTCAGTCCCCAAGTCCATCCTGCCAAGATCTCCATTAACCTCCCCCCTTCTGCTGTTTGACTCTGTGTGCTGGGGTCTCACACATGTGCCAGACAGCAGTGTCCTGCCCACCTCCATTGTTCTAGCATTTTTATTTTAGAGAAAAAGGAGAGCTGGGCCTAATGGTTATGCTAAAAAGACAGGGTTGTATTGCTATGTGGAAAACCGAGAAATGTTATGCATGTACAAACTGTTGTATTCACTGTCAAATATAAAACATTAACCCCCCAATAAAAAAGACTTTAATACCTGAGACTAAGAGGTCCCTGGTTCATTTCCCAGCAACCTAAGCCAGAGTTGAGCAGTGCTCTGGTTAAAAAAAAGGGGGGGTGAGGATGAGGGAGAGTGGGAGCAGCAAAGAGAGAAGCGAGACACCATAGAGTGCTCCAACATCCAGAAAGTTCCCCAAGCTGCCCATAGTGTCCCATAAGCTCAAAACCAGGGTCTCTCGCACAAGGCGTGTGTCGTACCAGATCAATGATCTCCTAGCCCCACTTCTGAAATAGATGTTATCAGGGAAGTGAAGCTACTCCCTCTGATACTGGCAGGTCACATCTGTCGACAGGATGTGTGTCAAACACCAAGCAGGAACTTCAACGCAAAAGCAGTCCTGATGTGTGTCATGTAGATTCATGGTCTAACAAATGTCTCCAGGACGGGAAGGGGAAGGGACGGGAGGTAATGGGGGGCTGTGCCTGGTTGGGGGCAGGCAGCACAGGGGAAGTCTCTGCACCTCGGCTCAATTTATTTTTATTTTTTTATTCTTTTTATTATTTTATTTATTTATTCCCTTTTGTTGCCCTTGTTGTTATATTGTTGTAGTTATTATTGATGTCCTTGTTGTTAGATAGGACAGAGAGAAATGGAGAGAGGAGGAGAAGACAGAGAGAGGGAGAGAGAGAAAGACACCTGCAGACCTGCTTCACCGCCTGTGAAGCGACTCCCCTGCAGGTGGGGAGCCGGGGGCTCAAACCGGGATCCTTACGCAGGTCCTTGCGCTTTGTGCCACATGCGCTTAATCCACTGCGCTACCTCGATTTTGCTGCAAACCCAACTCTACTCTCCACACAGCAAGGCCTTTTACAAGGATGACGCTGCAATTGCATTTCTTGGCCCGTTCACCTCAGGGAGTGTGTCTGACCCTTGGTGGACGAGATCAGGCCACCACTCTGCGTCCGGCATCACACCAGAGGTCAGATGATGCCCCGTGACAAGGCCCCGCTCCTGCACACAGCGCCGGGCCGCAAAGCTAGAGGAGGTGGGAGGGCAAATGCACAACAGCTGCTTAAATCAGTGGGCTTGAGCTTGATGCAAAAATGCGAATAGGAAACTAACCAAGAGGTAAGCTGAATATAGCGGAAACTATGTTAATTGGGGCAGCTTGATTTGCCTTTTCGCTTCCTGAATATAAAGAGAGTCTCACTGCTCAGACCATGGCCTGCTTGCCTTCTCACTGAGGCCTCAGGCCAGAGTAAACACCAGTGCCTGCTGGCTGGTGTCTCCCTGTAGAAGGGGGGAAGGGGAGCGGGGCACATGAGAGGCACCGTTGTTGTGGTGTGTCCTATTTGTAAAGCTCCCTCAGCCACCCAGAGAGTTGGATGCATCTGTTCAGGACAGACTGGCTGCAAGTATCACTCTGAGCACAGCTAGGAGCAAGCACCAGCTGGAGGTTGCAGACCTGTCGCCCCAGTGCTGGGGAGGTGGCGGCGGGGGGGGGGGGGGGGGGGGACCAGTGTCACCAATGCCTTCCTTCCAGGGGCTCTGCTTCTGCTTCTTCTTTGGGACATGGGCTTAACAGCCTGGGAAATCACTTAACTAGTAGAACAACAGACTTGAATGCCTGAGGTGCCTGGTTCAGTCCTCCTAGTTGCATGTGCTAGAGTGGCCTCTCTCTCTCTCTCTCACACACACACACACACACACACACACACACACACACACACAACACACACACACACACACACACACGAAACTCTCTCTCCACAGCCAGGTAGTGATGCATCTAGCTGAGAGCACATGTTACAATGCACAGGGATCTAAGTTCAACCCCTGGCCCCCACATGCAGGAATAAGCTTCACAAGTGGTGAAGCAGGTCTGCAGGTGTCTCTCTCTGTATCTCTATCTCCTCCTTCCCTCTCAAGTTCTCTCTGTCTCTATCAAAGATAAATAAAAATTAATTAATTTAATTTAATATGTTCCTAAAAGAAATCTTCCTCTCTAGCTCTTGCAAAATAAACACAATGAATCTTTTATTTTTTTTAATAAAAAATAGCTGGACCTTTCAATATGGTTGACAGACACTCTTTGGACCTGGGTAATGGGAGAAGAGATTTCCTACTACTTGTCTTGTTTCTCCAGGACGAATTGCCAAATATTTAATTCACATCACTTCTGAGACAGGAAGCAGACCAGGCTATGAAATGCAGCAGAGGGAACGCCCGGCCCACATGGCTAACACTCTTCCAGTCGTACCATCTGGGAGGTCTCAGCCAAGTCACAAAGTGTGGGGAATCATAATCACATAGGTAACACACTGAACTTTGGGGTGCAGACATAAGGAGTCGCTGGGGGGGCAGAACTGCAGGGGGTGCGAGAGTTACTGCCACTAAGGGGTAGATAGCAGCCAGCACAAGGCTCAGAGCCCCCTCTGCACACCTCCAGATGCCGGGGTGGAGAGGGAAGCCAGGTGCTGTGGTAACCACCACACAGACGCACCCTTGGCCGGCCAGGCCATCTCTGCAGCCTGCGGTCCATCTCCGGAAGCTGCTCCAGCCCTCTGAGCAGCAAACCATCACCTGGGGTCCCAGTGGCCAGTGGTACCTGGCAGCTGGACAGCTGTCCCCTCACACCCAATCTTTCAAATGGTTTTAGGAGATTAATGTATTTGATTTAAAAAAAAATTTTTTTTTAACTGGGTGGAGAGCACACTGGCTGCTGCTGGCTTGCCAGCTCAATCCCAGGGCTGATGGGGGCTAATTGATGCTGGCAGACAATTTCCATTTCAGTCAAGTGAGAGAAGGGCAGAGCGATGGAGGCAAAGCAGGGGCCTGATTGAACGCCCTGGCGTCTAGCGCCACCTACTGTTCCATCACTGCGCCGCGGCCTCCACTGACAGCAGATGGTTGTTAGTCTCTGTCCACAGTTAGATGTGTTTGTGGGGAAACACCTTCATTCGTGTACTCAAGTTCTGTCTTTGCATTGCTTAAACACCGGCTTGAAATGTTACAAGACTGTGGGAGCATAGTTTCAAACGCCTGCACACACACGTACACGCATGTACAGGTGTCCCCACTCAACCACACCCACCTCCAAGGTGCCAGAACCACCATCTCCACCTGCGTCCCCCAGATGCCTCCCTTGTCCCCTCCAGTAGCCACCAGGGTGTCCATCTAATCTAAGAGAGGGTTTGTTTGCGAGCGGGTCTGGCTTAGTTGTTTCTATTCTACATCTGAGTGATGCCACCTGGCAGCTGTCTTTCTCTCTCTTCTATCGTCATTTCATTAGCAGAAGCACCTCCACCTCCATCCATTCTGTCTCAAAGGGCAAGGCGTCGTCTTCCAAGCGGCCAAGTGCCATCCCGTTGAGTATCTGCTCCCTGGCTTCTTTACTGAGTTGTCTGTCCATGGGCAGTTAATTTGATGATAATGTTTTGGCTACTGGGAACAGAGTAGCTATGAATAATGGGAACAGTTACCCAGAAATCAAAGAAACTTCAGCCCAAAGAAGCCAGAAAAGAGAGTCCATGTCTCTTCACTGTAGGCCGTCGCAGCCCACTCTTACCAGGAGCAGAAAGTGGTTCTTTCCTGGGAGAGGATGTGGGACCCCTAGGAAGCTGTCTTCTCCTTTTCTCTCCCTCTCCTGCCGGAAGGCCTCAATAGCTCCCATAAGGTCTGTAGAGAGTTGGGGCAGGTTCATCTGCCTTGGGAGGGAGGAAGGGAGGGAGGGAGGGAGGGATGCTTTTCAGGCTCTGTAGCTTCTGCTGGCTCTCAGATAATCACAGACAAATTCCTCTTAGTGAGTTTTCCTTTCCTGCACTCGGAAATTACTGCGAACAGTGGTCAGCAGCAGGATGTATGCACATTCCTTCCCCAGCCACACTGTTCAAGTTCACTCTCCCAACAGGAAAGAAAGCATAACCACCACGAGTCACATTCCAACCACCCAGAGGTAAACCTCAGCCACCCTGCTCTCCAGGCTCATGTGTGTACAAGCCCAGCTGGGGAGCCTGGCCATTCTGTCTGTTCACTGTTCCGAGGCACCAGAACGAGCCTGGAATCTGCTAAGCATCCCGCCTCCTCTCTCTCCCTCTCCCTCTCCCTCTCCTTCTCCCTCTCTGCAAAAGGCCTCCCTCCCTCTCACCACTTGCTAGAGCAGCCCAGCTGTTCCCTGACGTCTGCATCAGCCAAGTACATTTAGCAGGAATTCATTTCCATCTTAATCTGATTCTAGGAAGTAGATCGTATTTTAAGAAATAACTGAGATGAGCTTGGAACCATCTTTCAGAAAAGGCAGAGAGCAACAGAGATTTAAAAGATTCGGCTTTCCGGTCATGACCTTCAACAAATCGTTGTGATTTCTGCCTTATACAAACGTGTGTGTGCGTGTGCGTGTGCATGTGCGTGTGTGTGTGTGTGTGTGATAGACCCTAGCAAGCTCCAGCGGGCAGGCTGGGGAGGCGGGAGCTGTGAGTGAGTCACTAGAAACTACTCTCCGACTAACACAGGACCCAAGAGAAAAGCATGTGCTTCCGAGTCCCGTGAACTTGAGTCCAGGTCCAGACCTGGTCGCTCAACACGTCATCTGCACATTTTAGAACCTCAACTTAAACCTCTGTGAAATGGGAACAGCTCACCAATGTGTCACAAAGTCTCACCTCTTCAGAGCCCTGCCCCACTAGGGAAAGATAAAAACAGGCTGGGGGTTTGGATCCACCTGCCAACATCCATGTCCAGCAAAGAAGCAATTACAGAAGCCAGACCTCCCGCCTTCTGCACCACATAAGGAATTTTGGTCCATACTTCCAGAAGGATAAAGAGGGAGTCGGGCTGTAGTGCAGCGGGTTAAGCGCAGGTGGCGCAAAGCACAAGGACCGGCATAAGGATCCCGGTTCGAACCCCGGCTCCCCACCTGCAGGGGAGTCGCTTCATGGGCGGTGAAGCAGGTCTGCAGGTGTCTATCTTTCTCTCCTCCTCTCTGTCTTTCCCTCCTCTCTCCATTTCTCTCTGTCCTATGCAACAACGACAACAACAATAATAACTACAACAATAAAACAACAAGGGCAACAAAAGGGAATAAATAAATAAAATAAATATTTTAAAAAAAGAAGAAGAAGGATAAAGAACAGGGAAGCTTCAGTGGAGGGGATGGGACGTGGAACTCTGGTGGTGGGAACTGTGTGAAATTGTGCCCCTGCTGTCTTATAATCTTGTTAGTCATCATCTCTGGCATTATGCTATTCCACTGCAGAATACTGTGCCCCAGTATGGTTCCGTAGCCCCCATGTCCACTTGGTCGATTCCAAATTATATTCCTCCATGAGGATCATTTCTGGAACCATCTGTTCCACCCCGGTCCCATGGCTGCCAGTTCTTAGCAACATCGCCCCGCCAGATATTCGTCGGGATGCGGCATCATCTAAGTTCATTTCCCACGTCTACACTCGACCGGACCTGCCAATATACGCGGATATCTTTGCCCACCCTGTCCAACGCTTGACGTCTCGTCCCCCAATCTGGTCCCCTACATCTACACTGAACTTCTCTGTTCCAGACTCTTGGAAACAGAGTTAGCAGTCAGCTGAGGTCAAGAACAAACACCTCATCACAGACCCCTGCAAGCGTCAACTTGGCTTTGACCTAGCACGTTATGATTGGGCCCTCCTCAATCGCTATCGAACAGGCCATGGCCAGTGCGCCGCTATGTTCCATCGCTGGGGAGCCAGAGACGACCCGAACTGCCCCTGCGGCTACAGACAATG
The DNA here is from genome assembly GCF_950295315.1 of Erinaceus europaeus. NCBI lineage: Eukaryota > Metazoa > Chordata > Mammalia > Eulipotyphla > Erinaceidae > Erinaceus > Erinaceus europaeus. Next base: position 7,185,853 of record NC_080167.1, on the reverse strand, counting down.
ACCCACATAGTCAACGACTGCCACCTCTCCAGATTCAAAGGAGGTCTCGAAACTTTCCATCAGGCTCAGCCTGACGCTGTTGACTGGCGACGGAAGAAGGGCAAACGCTAGTAGTAGTAGTTAGTCATCATGAAATCACTAATCAAAAATACAAGGTAAACGGGAGCAGTGAGAATATGGTGAGGACTAAACAAACCTGTACTTAAAACTAGGCCACAGCAACAAGGGCAACAAACGGGGAAAAATGGCCTCCAGGAGCGGTGGATTCATGGTGCAGGCACTGAGCCCCAGCGATAACCCTGGGGGCAATAAATAAATAAATAAATAAATAAATAAGAACACACCTAGATGCCTAGATGCCACACAGGAGGTGATAACATCTGTGTGAGCAGCACAGCTCCATTTCACAGCTGGGAAGGCAGACCTGGAAGCCATATGTAGCTTGCCCAGTGATTCTCAACTCACAGGTGACAGCACTGGGGCTCGAACACAGGCCTTTGACACCACAGTTATCCCTGCCACCTCCCACTAATGAGCTGCCTGTTTAAACCAAGTTGCTTCTGATGGCTGAGACTTCCAACAGTCCCGGGACATATGTATTGCAGGTAAACATACCTGCCCCAGGTGGGAGTCCATGCCCTCCCTTACCCCACACTCACCCCCTTATAGCCTGGGGCATCACAGGGCCGTCATGCAGTGTTTTGCAAGGTCCTGTTCTCAAAGATCCATCTACAGACCAATCAGAGAAAAGACATGTACCCTAAGGGGGAAGGTAGGCAGGACAGAGACCTGACTTGGGTCTGACAGGAAGCAATGAGTGGAGGCATCACCCATGCTCCACACAGCAAAGGGGAAACAGGGAATCTAGGAAAACAAAAATAGAAAATAAAGCCCCTCTGTCCCAGGATGGTGTTTATATAATAAACCAGCACCCACAGAAAGAGAAACAGAGCTGCTAAGCTAGCTCACCTAGGAGTGTGCCTGCTTGGCGGCCATGCACAAGACCCAGGTTCAAGACTGGCCTCCACTACACTTCAGTGCTGGGTGCCTTTACCTCTACCCTTCCCTCCATTGTCTGTCTATCTGCCTGCCTGCCTGCCTGCCTGTCTGTCTGTCTGGAAAAAATCAGCCTGAAGCAGCAAAGCCCTGGTGACAACAAATAGAAAAAAAAAAAAAAAAAAAAAAAGACCTTCCGAATGTGGCTAGACTAGGTTTTTGTCCCCCCCTCCCCCACCACCACCTCCTCCCCCCTTTTTAAAAAAATCTTTTCCTGATTTCTTGCAATGTTCATTAGTTTCATGGTCATAATGATCGGAACATAGAGCTATATTACAGATATAGGACCTGCAGGCATACTTCACTGTGCCACGCTTTGGTTTACTGCCCTGCTGCAGATAGTGAAGGTCTGATACACTGACCACCTGTAGCAGTTCCGCTATGTCTCAAATATCTGTCGGGGCTGTTTTTCCCCTTCCAGTCTCCGTGCCACATTTTGCTAATTCACGAGAGAGTTCCAGCTCTTCCCTTCCTACCATAGCTGTTGTAGTGATCTGTGTGAGTGGGGCCAATTCTAGCTCTCCTGGGTGATTCTGAGAGTCTGGGATTCAGGGGAGGCAGTCTGTACGGATGTGATGGAGACAGACAGCATGAGAACTAGACAGGGGAGGCGTCACTGACCACTACCAGCTCACAATCAAACCTGAACCTGCAAGGCGTTGTCTCTCACAGAAGCACGGGGCAAGCGGCTTCTTGCAACGGCATCTGCTCCTGGTGAAAGGCGGTGAATGTCTTTGAAATGACAGCAAAGGATTCTGACCACGGGACACACTTTGTTGATACAGCAGAAGCAGACTTTGAGAAGAGGGACTCCGACTTTGAAACAAGTTCCACTGTGGATACAATGCTGTCAAACAGCAACACAGATAGCAGAGACGTGTTTTCAAGCAGGTGGAATCCAGTGATGTAGCAAACGTTCCCGTCATCCTGTTGACTCTAAGAAGTGACCACAGCCACTCCACTGTGAACGCCACTACCACCCTGGTAGGCCAGCTCCATCAACACCGAGGCCAGACCAGCCAGCAGCACAAAGATTGTGAATGGGGCCGGGTGGTGATGCCCCTGGTTGAGCACACATGTTACAATGTGCAAGGACCTGGGTTCAAGCCCCTGACCCCCACCTGCAGGGGGAAAGCTTCACGAGTGGTGAAGCAGTGCTGCAGGTTTCTCTCTGTCTCTCTCCCTATCGCCCCCTTCCCTCTCCATATCTGGCTATCTCTATCCAATAAATCAAAAGATAATTTTAAAAACTAAAAAAAAATTCTGAATTATTATTTTTTTTAATATTTTATTTATTTATTCCCTTTTGTTGTCCTTGTTGTTTTATTGTTGTTGTCGTTGTTGCATAGGACAGAGAGAAATGGAGAGAGGAGGGAAAGACAGAGAGGAGGAGAGAAAGATAGACACCTGCAGACCTGCTTCACCACCTGTGAAGCGACTCCCCTGCAGGTGGGGAGCCGGGGTTCGAACCGGGATCCTTATGCCGGACCTTGTGCTTTGCGCCACCTGCGCTTAACCCACTGCGCTACAGCCCGACTCCCAAAAGTCTGAATTATAAAGGGCTCAGATGATAGTTGACTATTACTAGCTACAAAGTTTTTGGGTTTTGTCTTTTTACTGCCACCAGGGTTATCACAGGGACTGGAGAAGTTGAGATGGAACAGGGGAGAAAAAGACAAACACTTGCCTCACCACTTGTGTGCCGGTGGGGGACAAGGGGCTTGCACCCAGGTCTTCACGTGTGCTAACATGTACACACTTAGCCCAGGGCGCCACTGTCTGACCCTAGGAAAGTATTTTAAATCAGGCAACCATCAGAGAGAGAGACAGAGAGAGACAGAGAGAGAGAGACCAAAGCACCACTCTGCCATTGTATATGATGCAAAGTGTCAATCCCAAAGCCTCAGATATGCAAGGCGTGAATTTTACCACTGAGACATGACCCCAGTACATTGTTTTCTAAAACAAGACACTACTGCACACCTGACAGACTACCGTAGAGTGGAAACATCGCTTTTATAGGCACCAGGAAACCAAAAGGCTGGTGTTACGGTCATGATCACAATATGCATTTCATTACAGGGGTCTGGAAGGAAACTTATCGGATCTCCAGAATGTGCCTGTAATAGTTTCAGTAAGAAGAAAACATTTAACATCAGCAAAAATGACCCAAAGAGCATGGGACATAGACTAGACAAGCTTGGATGCAAGAGGAGATGGTCTCTGAAAATGGAAGCCAGATAATATTTCCTGAGGAAAGAAACTAGGAGAAAGAGAGTAACAGAGACCCTAGAAGTAGGAGGATTGTAAAAGATTTTGAGGGAGGGGGTGGGCAGTGGCACACCAGGTTAAGCGCACATAGTACGAAGCACAAGGACCCACACAAGGATCCTGGTTCAAGCCCCCAGCTCCCCAGCTCCGGGGGGGGGGGTCACTTCACAAGCAGTAAAGCAGGTCTGCAAGTGTCTTTCTCCCTCTCTATCACCCCTCCCCTCTCAATTTCTCTTTGTCCTATCCAATAAAATAAAAAAATAAATGGCCATCAGGAGCGGTGGATTCATACTGCCAGCACAGAGCCCCAGCAATAACCCTGAAGGAAAAAAAGAAAGAAAAAGAAAGGAAAGGAAAGGAAAGGAAAGAAAAGGAAAGGAAAGGAAAGGAAAGGAAAGGAGAAAAGAAGAGAAAAGAAAAGAAACAATTTTGAGAGAATACTATCTCAATTCTGGATATACAACTAAGCTATGGAAAATTCTGGAAGCCTCAGCTTTGGATCAAAAGATAAGGACTAGCCAGAGTCACCACCTTCTGGGGGGTCCTTGACAAAAGGCAGACCCAGCGTCCAGCCCACAGGTGTCTTGTCAGCATGAGAGCCCAGCCCTTCGCGGGAGCTGTGGCCATAATAACCCTTAGCTCTTCACTCTCATCCCCATTTCTGCCCACCCCCACCACCCCCGCCATGGGGGCGAGTTCTTGTCAGTTACATCCAGTCCCACAACCCTTGCCAACTGGCATCCAGGTCGACTCAGCCAATAGTACATTGAGAGCAATTTCCAAAGGGAAATGAAAGGCTGAGAAGAATGGAGAAGCCAAGGGCGTCCCCCACCCCAACCCTGCCTACACACACACACACTCACACACACGCACACGCACACGCACACGCACATGCACACACACAGTTCTAGTGGTGCCCTCCAACGAATTTTGTACCCACCCCCCTCAGCTGGTGGCCCAACCCCAACTCCAGCCCCTCTGGAGGTGCAGGCACTTCCTTCTTTGCCTGACCACTAGCTTATCTTGCCATCCCATCTTCAGCAGGCCTTTCAGCTCCTCCCCACCTAATTGTTCCCTGCTTTACATTTTCCCTACTGAACCACCAGCTCAAGCTCTGGTTTTCTGTGTAGATCCTGCTGGTAGAATATGTGCGACTAAACTGTCAACACACATCATTCCACACTCCGATCACTCCACTGAAAGCATGCACTTTGCTCTATTGAGAGAATTAGTCAGAACTGCTTTACAAACATGGAAAACACTGATTCTTAGAGCATGGGTGTAGGGGAACTATTTCAGAATCACCAAGGGTTTTTTTTGTTTGTTTTTTTTTGGTTTTTACCTTCATGTCAAACACCCTGAGATAACATCTCTACAAGTAGTATGTTTCATTCACTTCCAGCTTATCTTATTGTCACAACTATACCTTGCCATCTATAATTACTTTCTTTTTTTTGCCTCCAGGGTTATTACTGGAGCTCAGTGCCTGCACCATGAATCCACCGCTCCTGGAGGCCATTTTTCCCCCTTTGGTTGCCCTTGTTGTTGTAGCCTTGTTGTGGTTATTATTGTTATTGTTGGTGTCGTTCATTGTTGGATAGGATGGAGAGAGGAGGGGAAGACAGAGAGGGGAAGAGAAAGACAGATAGACACCTGCAGACCTGCTTAACTGCCTGTGAAGCGACTCCCCTGCAGGTGAGGAGCGGGGGGGGGGGGGGGGGGGGGGCTTGAACCGGGATCCTTACGCCAGTCCTTGTGCTTTGCGCCACATGTGCTTAACCCCACTGCGCTATCGCCCAACCCCCTAATTACTTTCTTTTTTATTAGTGGTTTTCAAGATGACAAGATTAAAGGGTACAGTGCCCCACTGCATACACCACCACCAAAAGTTCAGTGTGGCCCCCCTTCAACAATAACCACCATCGTGCTCACAAAGTCTTAGAGGTAGTTGGGCTCGTTTATGGGCTCTAATCGTGTAAATCCCACATTATGTATAATATTCGAAGACATATACTTGGTGCCCAATTATAAAACTTGAAAGTTCTTCCTACTTTTAATAATATGAATTGTAAAGCTCTCCATCACTAAAGTTCTTTACAGTGTGAATTTTTTCACTCAAAATTCTATCTCCATATCAATTTTCAGCCAAGGAATGGAGTTTAGAAAATTATGACGACGGGAGTCGGGCGGTGGCGCAGCGGGTTAAGCGCAGGTGGCTCGAAGCACAAGGACCGGCGTAAGGATCCCGGTTCGAGCCCCCGGCTTCCCACCTGCAGGGGAGTCGCTTCACAAGCGGTGAAGCAGGTCTGCAGGTGTCTGTCTTTCTCTCCCCCTCTCTGTCTTCCCCTCCTCTCTCCATTTCTCTCTGTCCTATCCAACAACAACAATAATAACTACAACAATAAAAAACAACAAGGGCAACAAAAGGGAAAATAAGTAAATATTTTAAAAAAGAAAATTAAGACATACATCTGTGTAGAGTTCATTAGTAATAATAGCTGAAGAAGTATAGCTTAAGCAGATCTTGTTCAGTTCACAATGGAGTTATGTCCCAATATGTCCATTATCAGTGGAAAATGCCATTAAGTCACAAGTACACTTCCATGAAACCTACCAAACAGCTTAGTCAACCTGCCCTGCCTTCAGCCTACTGAGAACACTCCTGCTCAAAAACACTGCAGAGCATCTTACCACATGTCACCAGCCCTGGAAAAGATCAGCCTGCAGAATATTCTACAAGAGATACTGTTCCGTCATCGAATGTGCATCCTATTCACACTGTCACCGAGTCAGAATACCCCAGGTAGGAATCGTCCTGGGAACTGTCTCTATGCCGAGTCATTGCTGCATATCTAGTGGGGTGTTTCTTAGACCTGTACCCTACCACCATACTAGCAATCTGGGCCTCTCACTGAGCTCAGTCAAGGCTATCCTAAGGAGCCAGGTGGCGCTGCACCTGGTTGAGCATACATGTTACAGTGCACAAGGACCCAGGTTCGAACCCCCCAGTCTCCACCTGCAAGGGGAATGTTTTGCGAGTGGTGAAGCAGTGTTGCAGGTGTCTCTCTGTCTCTCCCTCTCTATCACCCCCTCCCCCTCTCGATTTCTGGTTGTCTCTATCCAGTAAATAAAATAAAGATAATAAAAAAAATTTTAAACAATTCTTTAAAAAGAAAAGAAGTATATATTTTTAAAAAGGCTATCCCTAAATGATTTTTTTTTTAATCTTCAGACTCCATCTCCTATCTCCAAACCCTGCCACAGCTCTGTCACCTCCCCACTTTCCCAGGCCATGCTAATGTCCACATCAGCAGGCAACACAAGACCATTTCATATTCAGAAAAATGTAGGTGATTTGGTCACAGATCCCACACGCATATGGCCCCTCCCACATGGCCAGATGGCCATTTCTGTCAGTACACACCCCCCAGCCATTCTCCCTCTGCCTTCAAAGCACACTCTCAAGACTCTACAGCCCATAAGCTTTGTCAAATTTCATTTGGTCTTTGTTTTATTTTGTTTTGTTTTAAATATTTCTTCTCTGTTCAATACATAACTAACTTGTATTTACTGCAGAGTGATAGAAAGTTCACATAAGCAGGGCCGAGCAGTGGCACACCTGGTTAAGTTGCACACATTACAGTGCATAAGGACCCAGGTTCAAGTCCCCGGTCCCCACCTGCAGGGGAAAAGCTTCATAAATGGTGAAGCAGGGCTGCAGGGGTCTCTCTCCGTCTCCCCTTCTTTATCTTTCCCACCCATTGTAATATTTCTCTGTCCCTTCTCAATAATAAGAAAGTAAAAAGAAAAGAAATGAAATGAAATTTCATACAACCTAAGAAAAAGAAATAGCAAAGGGGCCAGTCAGTGGCAATCCCTGGTTAAGCCCACATAGTACGAAGCACAAAGACCTGAGCCAGGATCCAGGTTCAAATCCCCAACTCCCCACCGGCAGAGAGAAAGATTCATAAGCACTGAAGCAGGTCTGCAGTGTCTCTCTGTCTCTCTTCCTCTCTATCTCCCCCTCCTCTCTCAATTTCTTTCTGTCCTCTCCAATAAGATGGGAAAAATGGCTAGCAGGAGCAGTGGACTCGTAGTGCCGACACTGAGCCCCAGCAACAACCCTGGAGGCAAAAAAAAAAAAATAGTCAACACCCCCCACATGATAGTTTCTGTATCTTTAAGAACCATGCATCCATACATCCACACAAATAGTTGCTCAAAAATGCAGACACAGAATCCACCATATGGGCCCCTTTGCAACATGTCTTCCCATTCAAAGAACTCAGGCATCTCTGTATACCAGTCAAGACACTTAGTCTTTGTATCTTTCTTGCTGTTTACAGCTGCATAGTCTCCCCATCACACCCCCATCCCCATTTGGATGCACTATAGCCACTGCACCATCTTCTCTTGTGAAGACAAGAGCTTGCTTGTGGACAGTTTCATGAAAGCTCCTCTCCAAGCAGGGCTAGTTCCTTAGGATGCTGGATGGCAAAGGGGCCATTAGAGCCCAGGACATGTCCACTTTCAAAGCATTGGGTGCACATGGACAGACAGCCCTCCAAAACAGCCATCACAGGGCTGGGGAAATAGCACCACTGGCGTGCAACAGACTTGCATGCCTGAGACTTTGAGGTGTCAAGTTCAATCCCCTGTGGCATCACAGGCAAAAAATGAGTGGTGGTCTGGTAAATAGGAGAGAAAGGCAGGGAGGCAGGATGGGCCAGTGCATTTGTGCCCCACTCCCAGATTCATCTGAAAAACCTGGATCTTCTCATAACTTCTTAAAACATTTTCCTCTAAAATGAGCCCTGATATTGTAGGAACTGGTCTCAAGACAAGAGAATCAATATGGTGCTCATATTTCTGTTTTACCTAATGGTGACTGAGAAAAGGGACTTCTTAAACTGAAATATAGTTTAAATTTCTTTTTCTTCATTCGTCTTATGAAAGAGAGAGACCAGAGCACTGCTTGACTCTGGTATGTAGGCCAGAAATTAAACCTGGGATCTCTGGGTCCTCAGGCATGTAAGTCCTATGCTCAAAGGCTGAACTATTTCTCCAGCCCCAGCTTCCTTGTTTATGCTGGCCTGGTATCCACCTCTAAGTAAAGGATTAAAGTCTTGTGAGGGTCCCATTTCTTCTTCTTCTAGCGTTTGCCCTTCTTCCGTAGCCTGTCAACAGCGTCAGGTTGAGCCTGATGTAAAGTTTCAAGACCTCCTTTGAATCTGGAGAGGTGGCAGTCGTTGACTATGTGGGTCATAGTCTGTCTGTAGCCGCAGGGGCAGTTCGGGTCGTCTCTGGCTCCCCAGCGATGGAACATAGCGGCACACCGGCCATGGCCTGTTCGATAGCGATTGAGGAGGGCCCAATCATAACGTGCTAGGTCAAATCATGGCTGGTCAAGGCAAGGGATAGATGAAAGAGAAAGAACCCCCACAAATAAATGGCTGCATAAATCACTGGCAAAACTCTTACTTTGGGGACTTCAGGGGCAGGAGGGAAGCACACTGCATCTCTTCACTGACAAGGCGCAGCTCTTCAAACCAGATGCCTCTGTCAGCACCAATAATGATCATTAAGGTGTAATTCTGTGCTCTGCTTGGAACATCATGAGAACACTAGAAGCCTCCATTCATCAAATGCTGGTTGTGAGTCAGGAATGTGGCAATTAACTCAATCATCACCACAAGGAACTAGTCCCACATTCTGCTGAAGGAACTGAGGCCCAGAGAGACTGACTGGTGGACCCAAGATCACAGGGCCAGTCACTAGTCAGAATCAGGATCAGTGCTCTGGTCTGCCTGTTGCTCTTCCTACTGTACTCCAAGGTCTCTCTCTGATGTGGAGAAGGGCTCTGTGTGTCTCAGGACCCCTACACCCTGAGCAAACACCTGCATCGCCCGCAGCTTGGCTCCGGGTACACCAGATGGACTAACGCCTTTTCACTCTGAATTTTTCAGCAGGTCGTGGAAGTGCCTATGAGGAGCATCAAGTATATGGACAAGGAGATAGTAAATCTCAAAAAGGATCTGAGAAGAAGCCGGTGAGTCCTGACAGGGGTGAGTGGGCAGTGGGAGGTGCTGTGCCAACTGCTGGTGTCCCCAGCTCAGAACAGGAAGCAGAAGATTCACAGGAAGGTGAGGGGGGTGGTGAGTCAATAAAGATTCCTGTATTCTTTCAGTGTGACTCTGGGGCATGAACCCAGGGCCTCAGGTCTGTACAACAGCTCTGGTGAGCAGCTTCCTTGGGCTCAATTTTTCATTATTTCTTTGGAGAGAAAGAGCGAGTGCAGAGACACCACAGAACCACTCCACCATCCACAGAACTCCTCCCCATGCCATGTGATGCCAGGGCTAGAACCTAGGATGTCCCACAAGGAAGGCATGTGCTCTCTCAGACGAGTCATCTCCTGACCCCCCAGGGGATCCATTTCTTGGTTGTACTTTTCAGGAAGCACCTAGACTTACTCCCCACTGTCTGGCTCATGCATGCTTGTCCCCTGCTGGAAGTATCTCCGATCTCCTTCCTGGATCAGAATCCAGTTCTTTTTTATTATTATTAATTATCTTTATTTATTTTCTGGATAGAGACAGTTGGAAATGGAGAGGGGAGGGGGAGATAGACAGGGAGACAGAGAAACACCTGCAGCACTGCTTCATCACTTGCAAAGCTTTCCTCCTGCAGGCGGGGACGGAGGGCTCAAACCTGGGCCCTTGTGCATGGTAATATGTGCACTCCACCAGGTGCACTACCACCCGGGCCCCCAGAATCCACTTCAAGGAAGTCCCCCACACCCAGAGAAATCTCTCTTTACTTCAAGCTCAACATGGTAGCCAAGAGGCACATAGACTCTATCTCCAGCACTTGTCCTGCAGCCTGCCCGCTGGGGACTCTGCAGGAGGCACTGGCTTCCTTGTAGCTCTGCTTCTTTGCCTGGGAATAAAGTAAGAGCAAGGTGAAGTTGTACATGAACACCAACACACCTAGTGTGGTCCTGAAGTCAGGGTCCTTCTCCTCCCCTTCACCCTCACCAATCCCTTCCTCACCCTTCACTCCTTACTTCTTCTTCTAGCGTTTGCCCTTCTTCCGTAGCCTGTCAACAGCGTCAGGTTGAGCCTGATGTAAAGTTTCAAGACCTCCTTTGAATCTGGAGAGGTGGCAGTCGTTGACTATGTGGGTCATAGTCTGTCTGTAGCCACAGGGGCAGTTCGGGTTGTCTCTGGCTCCCCAGCGATGGAACATAGTGGCACACCGGCCATGGCCTGTTCAATAGCAATTGAGGAGGGCCCAATCCTAACGTGCTAGGTCAAAGCCGGGTTGACGCTTGCAGGGGTCTGTGATGAGCTGTTTGTTCTTTACCTCAGCTGACTGCCAACTCTGTTTCCAAGAGTCTGGAACAGAGAAGTTCAGTATAGGCGTAGGGGACCAGATTGGGTGACGAGACGTCAAGCGTTGGACAGGGTGGGCGAAGATATCCGCGTATATTGGCAGGTCCGGTCGAGCGTAGACGTGGGAAATGAACTTAGATGATGCCGCATCCCGACGAATATCTGGTGGGGCGATGTTGCTAAGAACTGGCAGCCATGGAACCGGGGTGGAACGGATGGTTCCAGAAATTATCCTCATGCAGGAATATAATTTGGAATCGACCAAGTGGACATGGGAACTACGGAACCATACTGGGGCACAGTATTCTGCAGTGGAATAGCATAATGCCAGAGATGATGATCGTAGTGTGGAAGCGCTCGCGCCCCATGAGGAGCTGGCCAGTCTTGCAATGATGTTATTCCTTGCGCCCACCTTTGCTGCAGTTTTTATGAGATGTTAGTGAAATGACAGAGTGCGATCAAGAGTAACGCCAAGATAGACTGGCTGGGCTTCATGCGGATTCTCGTATCGCCAAGCTGCACATTAAGCTCACGCGAGGCCGAGGCATGGTGTAGATGGAAAACAGATGATACCGTTTTTGCAGTGCTAGGGATTAGTCGCCATTTTTTACAGTAATCAGATATCAGAGACATGTCTTTCATGAGTGTTTCCTCGAGGATGTCGAACTTGGATGCCTGAGTTGCACAGCAGATGTCATCGGCGTAGATGAACTTCCTTGAAGAAGTTTCTGGGAGGTCATTGATGTCAATATTAAATAGTGTAGGAGCCAGAACAGAGCACTCCTTACTGAATCTGGAAGTTGCAGGATTGAATACAAGTTCCAAAGCGGCACTCTGAGCAAAGCAATTTAAGGCACAAATCACAGAAGAGGCCTGCTGAGAGGGGGTGATACAGGCACAGAGAAAAGGTCTCAGGAGGGTGATTGTGCTGGTGTGTGGGGGAGGGCTGGAGGAGGATTCTCTGGATACCCAGTGCCCAGGGAAAATGTCGGTCACACATATAACTTAAGGCTGTGAGTAGTTACGCTAAAAAAAAAAAAAAATTAAAACAGGTGAAAGTAATTCTAAAAATATATTTTCTTTACCCCAATACATGTGAAATCCACATTCAGAAGTATTCATGAAATATTTTATATTTTGACTTTCAAGATGAAAAGTGGTAAAATGGTGAAAAGTCCAGAGAGTAATTTATACTTAGAGCACATGTCAATTTAGACCAACCTTACTGCAAGTGAACCATAGTTGTCAGGCCTTGAATTCTAGCCTTCTAAAAAGCAGACACGGAGGCCCTAACATATAGTGTGACTGTATCTGAAGAGGTAATCAAGGTCAAACAAGGTCATAAAGGTGGGGCCTTAGTCCAATGAGGCTGGTGCCCATATAAGACGAGTAAGAGAGAGGAGGCTAGGCGGTAGCACAGTGTTTGCGCAAGGACCGGCACAAGGATGCCAGTTCCAGCCCGTGGCTCCCCACCTGCAGTGGGGGTCACTTCACAGACAGTGAAGCAGTCCTGCAGGTGTCTATCTTTCTTTCCCTCTCTGGGTCTCCCCCTCCATATCTCACTGTCCTATTCAACAACAACAATAGTAATGGTAACAATAACAACTACAACAAGGGCAACAAAATGGGAAAAAAAATGGCCTCCAGGAGCAGTGGATTCATAGTGCAGGCACTGAGCCCCAGCAATAACCCTGGAGGCAAAAAAGAAAGAAAGAATAAGAGAGAATAGAAATGTGCTCACACTAAGAAGAGGCCAGTGAGGACCCAGCTGGTTGACCACCGTCTGCAAGCCAAGGAGAGAGGACTCAAGAGAAGCCAAGACTGACACCATGGTCTTGGGGCCCAGCCTCCAGAACTATCTGTCACTAAATAAATATCTGTCATTTTGGCAACTCAGTCTGTAAGATTCTATGTGAAAGACCCCCAAAAATAATGTAATTGTCAAAGCTGGGACCACTTGCAGAGGGTTCCCCAGCTCCTGGGTGCTTGTGAAGTTCATTCTATTGCAAATCTCTCCCCAATTTAAATCTCATGTAGAGCCCAGCTCAAGACTGGCCCAGAAGGACCTAGGAGACTACTCAAGCTGTTAGAGCACAGACCTTGCATGCCTGAGACCCCGGAGATCCCAAGTTCAATCCCCAATACCATGCTATGCCAGGGCCTAGCAGACCTCTGGCCTTTCATAAAAATTAATAAATCTTTAAAAACAAAAGAGACTAGCATATGAACTTGGCTCTCAGAATCATAGATCTGGATTGCAGAGCTGCAACTCTTCCTCCCAAGAAGAATTTACACCCTGCCCCGAAGTCACATCCCTGCATGAAACTGGGATCCCAAGGGAATGTTCCAGACTTTAGAAGAAACAATATCATCAGCCATGACTTAGATTAATATGGCCCAAAGCAAGCCCCAGCTGAAGATGTAAAACAGAATCTGTGGAATCTGGGAAAGAGTGCACCCCAGCTGTTTCTACTCTGTAGAGAAAGACCTACTCACTGGAGGTTCTAGATGCCTTGGCCCAACTAAACCCCAGATACCAAGACACCCCCTGCCCAAGATGGCAGCAAACAGTGGTGAGCCAGCTACAACTAGAACCAGCTGTTACATTTTTGGGAAGTTTGCAAAATTCTGATTAAAGCAGTTATTGTTAAAAGGAAAAGATCTTGCAGTTAAGTACATTCTATTGAGACATGAGTTAGAAATCCTTGAAACTCATCACTTTCTAATGATTTTTACACATTCTACTGTTATCTGTGTCCTTGAATTTTTTTTTCTGTCTATCCTCACTGAGTAGAGGAATTCTGTAGCACAAGGAGCACTACAAGTCTCCTCCCAGGTCCTCATTCCCTGACATCACGTGGGGCACTCAAGAGTCAGCCTCTGTGAGCATTTTTGTCATGGAATTAGCAAATGTTACAAATCAGGGCTTCCTTGTTCCCCCACAGAGGTGGGTGTTGAACATTCACAGCACAGCCCTGGAGACAGGACCCTCCTGGAATGACCGGGGTTGAACTCTTCACCACCCAAGAGAACAGAGTGGGTTCTATTAAGCTGTGGCTTTTCTGCCACCTCTGAGCTCGCAAGCTAAGTCTGCAATTCCTGCCAGACACATCAACCAGGGATCTGAAACCTGCTAGGATTTAACATCCTCACCAGACAGACTGTACAAGTGCTGGACTTGAAGATGAATATGGGGAAAGCCAGACAAAGAAGTCACAGGCAAGGAAGGAAGAAGGGGAGGGAGGGGAGGAGGGAAGGAGGAAGGAAAGAAGGGAGGGAGGAAGGAAGGATGGGAGGAAGAAAGGACAGATAATAAAATGATCTGCCTGGGTACACATCCAGATCTCATGACACTGAAGGAACCTGTGACCCCCCCCCCCTTTATAAGGAAACATTCTTCTCCAAGGAATCACTCAAGAAATTTCTGTCCAAGAAATGTGAATCCCATGGCCCCCTGGCCCAGCATAAAATGAGGCCGATTATTATCAAAGAAGACACTGTCTTTTCCATGGATTGTGTTTCACATCTGCTTCATCTCCCATTAGAATCTATCCCACCTTGAGCAAATACCTCGACTGTCTCCTAGATTTTTATTTAATACCTCAACCCTCTTATAATTCAATCGCACCATCCCTGGTTTCATGGCCAATTTAACACGATGCTAAAAAGAATAAAAATCTAACTGCTTCTCCCCTCGCCTGTTCCACCAGATGTTGTGTGGCACAAAGCAGCCCGCCCCGCGCCTTCTCACAGGGTGTCTCCCCGCAGAAGCTGACAGCGGCAACATCTGCACGTGCCTGCATCTCTGCTGACTCCGAGAAGCCGATGACATATTTGCCTCCAAGTCCGATGGAGGCAAAATGTCACTGCAAATGCTTTAAGGAAAATAAACAAACATCTCTGCCACTGGAGCCACTCGAACAATGCTGAACCCGCAGCAGCCCCGGATTACCCCCTGGCCAAGTCTGGCCTCCCAAACAAGCAGTTGTAAATAAAGGGATTGAATTCATCCCCCTGCCAGATGTAGACCCCAGCAGGGTGCAGGTTATGCAAGTGTTTATGAGGGTTTGGGCGTTCCAGATGCTTCTGGTGGAAGTGAGGCAATTAGAAAGGACATAGGTGGGACTTTTTTTTTTTTTTTTTGGGAATGAGTTCCTGCTCCTTCTTGCTTCTCCCTAAATTTCTGTGCTTTTGCACATCTCTCAGCCATGCTTTTGGCTATCCAGAGGTGTCACCAGCATAACCAAGCAGGGTGCATATGCACTGTAGACACACTAGAGACAACGATATGCATTACAGTGGGACCAAGACAACAAAGCAAGCCACAGCAAGTAAATAAATAGAGTTGGCGGGTAGGTGTTGGCTGTGTGCTGTGCAGAACAGAGCCCAGTGATGGGGAGAAAGCCACTCCTCTTGGCTAAAGTGGCCAGAGGAGACAGAGTCTGAGCCTGATGTCAGCACCAAATGGCAAAGTTTGGCGCTCACTGATCCAGAGGCCAACTAATCACGAGGCCAGGGCTGGCACAAGAAAATCAAGTTTATTATCCGGGGCAAGTGAGCCTGAGAAGATGGCAGACCTGTGTCTCAAAAATGGCGTGTTCCTCTCAGACTGGGGTGTGGGGTTTAGAAAGGATGGTAGGTCAGAGAGAGAGAAGAGATCCTATCACACAGTTGTCTGTCTGTCTGGAACAGGTCTTATCATGCAGAATGAATCACCAGGGTCTGGTCGTCTGTCCCTTGTAAAACTCTTAGATAACATCACTAAGCACCACCTTTCCCTTGGTGTTTATGTGATCAGCTCCTGCCCGAACAAACTAACATCCCTTAGTCTTGGGAGATGAGGCAAGAGGCAGAGGGGGGTGAAAGGGTACAAGACATGTTTCTGCAGAGAACAAGATGAGTTCTATACTGACTACCCACCAGCGACACCCAAATGGTGAGGAAGAACAGTTCACATGGAGAAATGGAGTGGGGGTTGGGGGGTGTAGAATGTCTCAGAGGAAGACAGGTGGGTGAGTGTCAAAGTTGGAGCAAGCTGGGGACGCTGGTGAACAGGATGCTGGTGTAGCTGGAACAGTCGAGTGGGAGAGGAGACTAGAGAGGGGGGCAGTGCTGGCTCACCCGGGGGGCCTGGAGCCTTGAGGGGTAACAGTGAGTGTTGACAAAAAGTTTCCAATCTGATTTTAGACAAAAAGGTTCCGATCTGTCTTAGAAGAACATTCCATCAGCTGAATGGAGACCCACTGAAAGGCTATGTGAGAGGAGAGTGGGCAACAATTTAGATCAGGCAAAGGGCAGAGAACGGGAATGAAATCAACAGACACAGGACTTATCAAGAGGTAGAGTCACAGGATGGCTACTGGATGTGGGAGGCAAGAGGACTGGCAGGAGCAATGAATGACCTGTTTTCATCTCTGCCTCTCTCACTGGGAGGTAAGATCTGCCACAGCCTGGTAGACATCATGTCCCCTGTCATGGCCACTGAGCAGGTATTTATTGATGGGATAAATTCATTCACATGCACACCTCTAGAATTTAGCAGGTAAAAATAAGGAGAAAGGCCCACTTATTTATCTACTTGGTGTCAGGGGATATGACCTTTGTATAAATCTGTGGGGTTGGTCAGCTGATGAGAAGGCTGGTACCATCTGGCCTTCCTGGCAAGTCTGTTGGCTCTCTGTCTCCCACCATTTATTGGTGACAGGCCTGTGCCTGGAAGGACAAGGTGTCTGTGTTGCCAGCAGTGTCAGCCTGTCTTAGAAATCCCTGGGGTGCTTGGCATTAGGGAAGGACCTCAACAAATATTTGAAATTTATATTTGCATGGTAAAAACAAAAGTCTTCCCCACGACAAGCAGGAGAATTCTTGTTGATCTATTTAGCAGAACGGAACACCAAGATTCAGAAATGCTCCAAAGTTAACTTGAGACTGTTGTATCAGTTAGTTATCGCTATGAAATAAGTCATCTCCAAAACTCACTGAGTGCAGTAAGTGTTTACTAGTGGTTATGTGTCCATAGTCAACTGGAAGCCGCTCTCGTCCCAGATGGGCTCCCATGAACATCTCTACTTGGCTCAGGGTTGGGCAAGTGAGTCTTCTGATCTTGGCTGAGGTCTCCCATGGGTCTGGAGGACAGTTGGTCATAAGCTAATCTAACATGGCCTTGGCCATTGCACTACGGTCCTCTGTCTCAGGCAGATGGAATTTACCACTTCAAGTCAACTCTTTTCAGACAGAAAGATTCAGAAGGAGAGCTGGAAAGTTACCACAACACTCAGAGCACTGGGGGCCGCCAGGCACCTGCCGTGTGTGTGACAAAGCAAGTGTTATGCTGCCGACCCAGTTCAGCTTCTTGAAGGGAGAGTGTACAAAGTCAGACTGCAAGAGGATGGAGACTCGGTCCTTTCTTCAATCTACCACAGTCTACCAGCCAACTCCGACCGACCTTTGAGGTGCGAGCTAAGAAGACAGGGGGCAGTCATCTGTGCAAGCGAGACCGTCCTTGGGAAGATCACACAGAAATCGTGCCAGGAAGCAAACTGGCGGCAGCAGGGGTGGGAACAGAAGCTGCCAGACTTGAGAAGCATGGGTGCTCAGGGGACCTCAGAGAGCTGTGTGGGCACCCAGGGAATCCGGGACAATGACTCTGCAAGGAGACACTGAGATGGGGACATGACAGGGAAAGCTGGAGGAAGTCCGGACCACCACACAGAGAAGGAAGTCCCTGTGATACCGAACCTACAGAGCTTCAGACCCCTGCTGCTGGGGGCCCTGGAGTCACCTTGGGGTGAAGGGGGACTCCAGTTCCTGTCTATGAGGTTTCTAGACTCAGGTTCCGTGAGATTTCTCTTCCTTTCTATCTCCCATATATACTCTCCCAAGTATACCCTCTAAAGTGAACTAGCTTAACAACCAAGGAGCCTGACTAAAAGGACTCCTTAGGCCATTAAGACAGAGAATTCAACAAGAACTAGGACACCCATGCCACCCAGGAGGTGATGCAGCAGATAAGGCGCTCGACTCTCACGTAGTACAAAGTTTGACCCCCAGCACTACATGTGCCGGAGTGATTGTCTGGTTCTTTCCTCCCCCGCCCCCTCTCATAAATGAATGTCTTTTAAAAAAAGGGAATTGGGGCATTTGTATCATCTCACCCTATTTCCTAGGCTGCCTTATAAGTCAGTGGTATATAACAAGGGATGTTCACCTAATAAAGGATGTTCGAGTTGACATTCAGTTTGTGTCAGAGCTGGCAGGTAGAGTGAGTTTCACCTTTTTTTTTTTTTTTTTTTTGAAACAAGAAGAGGTAACAGCCAGGATACGAGCCACGGTGCTCATCCACCCCACCCAACTCTTCTCTCCTATGCCCAAGGCAGACACAACTAGTGGATCACAGCACTTGTTCCATCTGGACCAAGATTAGTCTCAAAACTCCTCCAAGCCAGCACCCCAGGAAGTCATCATCATTGATTAGAATGGTTCCACGGGATGTAATTTACATGTCATCTCTAAACTAGGAGACTCAAAAGGAGACTTTGGTGCCTGCAATAGCACCTGTTAGTCCAAATTAAGATCAGAGCAGAAGAGACCACAGGAGAAGCAGCAGACCTCACCCCATTCCCTCGATGAAGGAGGCTGATTAAAATGGTTGGGAAAACACTGGTGTTGCCCTCGGACATTTGTTGACTGCTCTCTCTAGCGTCCGTTCCCCTTCATCCAGTGCCCAGGACCTCCACAGCCACATGCCGTGACCCAGGATTTCTCCATTTAGAAGTCCAAGCATGACCTTCCCTGTTCTCCCCTGCCCCAGACTTGAGACTTGCCTCTAAGTCCCAGAACTGCTACAGAGCAAGAGTTTATATGTGAGACAAAGTCTGGGAGGGAGACAAGCAGAGTTAAGGCTTCAAAATCACACCTTGTGGCTCATTCTACAGACCTCAGTTCCCTCATGTCACACACACCCGCACACCCTGCAGCCAGCAGGTGGACATTAATGAGTCCCTGGCATGGTGCATAAAAGCAAACGCTTGGCCCAGTGTCCCCAGTCCAGAACAGATCGACACAGCCGCACAGCCAAAGGGCAGGTCACTGCTGTGGGCAGCAAGAAGCTGGCTCCAGTTAATTGCATTTTTATCCTCTTGAATGTGGCCCACAGGCCCTGCCCATTCTTCTTCTGTTTCTTGTGTCTTCCGGTGGCTGTGACCTCTCTAGTTAACCACAGTTTCAGGGCAAGTTTCTCAGCTTGGCTGGCACTGCTCTCCAGCAACAGTAAATATCTTTTCAATCCCTCTCCTCATGACTGGAGATGTCTCAGAGGATCTCACATTTCAAAAAAGAGGAAGAGGGGCTGAATGCCAGTCAGTACACTCGGTTGAGCACACAGATGACCAGGCACAAGGACCCGGATCCAAGCCCCTGGTCTCTACCTCTCAAGGGAAGGGAAACTTCAGGAGTGGTGAAGCAAAGGGCAGGTGTTTCTCTTTCTCTCCCTCTCTGTCTCCAACTTCCCTCTCAGTTCCTCTCTATCTATAAATGATTACTTTTTTAAAATGATTACTTTTTAAAATAAATGACTACTTTTTAAAACTAAATGATTACTTTTTAAAAATAATGATAATGAATTATTACTTTTTAAAAATAAACAAATGCTTACTTTATAAATTACTATTTAAAAATATTTTTATCCAATACATGATTACTTTTTAAAAGTTGTTTTTTTTTTTGGGGGTCGGGCGGTGGCGCAGTGGGTTGAGCGCATGTGGCGCAAAGCGCAGGGTCCGGCGTAAGGATCCCGGTTCGAGCCCCCGGCTCCCCACCTGCAGGGGAGTCGCTTCACAGGCGGTGAAGCAGGTCTGCAGGTGTCTGTCTCTCTCTCCCCCTCTCTGTCTTCCCCTCCTCTCTCCATTTCTCTCTGTCCTATCCAACAACGAATTGCGTCAACAAGGGCAATAATAATAACCACAACGAAGCTACAACAAGCGCAACAAAATGGGGGAAAAAAATGGCCTCCAGGAGCGGTGGATTCATGGTGCAGGCACCGAGCCCAGCAATAACCCTGGAGGAGGAAAAAAAAAAAAAAAAAAAAAAAAAGTTGTTTTTTTTTTTAAGAGGAAGAAATTAACTAGAAGACCATACTTTCAAATGTCAGTATCAAAATATCCCAAACCCATCGGTTTTGGGCACCAAAAGTTTTGCATAGGACCTTGTTTTCCAAAATCCCTTCCCAGACGACAGGCAGGGTATCCCATTTTGCAGCTGGGCTCAGAGGGCTCTCACATAGTACAGTGGAGATGTCACTCGCCGGCTTTGGGTTGGCTCTGGGTTCAAATACCAGCTCTCCCAGTTGTTACCTGGTTGATGGTGAGCAAATCTGTGGCCTTCTGTGGAGCTTAGTTGCTGTATGTTTCGGACAGGATGTAGGAACAGCAAGACTGAGTCCTCACCATTGTAGAGACTCATAAGGAATCCAGAGGGAGACCAGTCAAAAGTATTTGTTGTTTTTAAACTGCCTGTCACTGAAAGTATCCGTGGCTCCCGAGAGCGGGAAGTTGGGAGACCCAATGTGCCACAGCGGACCCCACACCCGGACACACCTCCAAGGCTGAGTTTTAGGGATGATGGGAGTAGACATGCCAGGAGCAGGGGAAGCCAGAGGAGTCAGAGCCAAAGTGGAGGCTGTGCAGACGCAGTTATGTGCACTGGACTCCCATATTAATTTTAAATCTCTTCCTATTGGGATTGTTGAGCAAGCCATTACTCTAATGGATGTGACCACAGGCTGTACAATCAAGCCCTATTCCACCATTTAGAGTAGAGGCTGCGTGCATTAAGCCCTGTAATCTTGCTTTTTTCCAACTCTGTATTGAAATACACCATAATACAGCAACACACACACACACACACACACACACACACACAGACCTCATTAAGCACACAGCTCAAAAAGTTTCCACAAAACAAACACACCCATGTAGCCCACACCAAGAAGAGGGACATAGCCCCGCATCCCTGAGTTCTCTCCATATCCCCTACCAGTGACTCACTCACACCACGCCCTGCAAAAAAAAAAAAAAAATCACCAACCTGAGTTCAAAGACTGGGGCTAAGTTCTCCTGTCTTCCTCTTGTGAACTCTGCACAAAAGGAACTGTATGGTTGGCACCTTCGAGTACCTGGGAGTCTCTACTCCGCATTCTGCTTCTGAGAGGAACCCCCACCTCACGGCTGCAGTTGGTTCTCTCCCCAGTGTCTGTGTGGCTCCCCCTGTGGGAAGCTGGCTCAGTGGGGCCATTCCACGACTGACAACCTCACTGGCTGTGGCCACTCAGAGACCGTTCATGAACAGAGCTGCTGTGGATATGCCTGTGCACCATTTGTCTTTGCTTTGTTGCTGTCTGTCTGTCCTGTGCTGAACGCACACACGCGTACCTGTTGGGAAAATGTCTGAAAGTGGAATTGCTGGCTCGTAGGTTCTGCATATGCTCAGTCTTAGTAGATGCCACCCAACAGTTTCCCAGACCCTCAATTTAAAGCGCTTTTTCCCTTTTTCCCCCCCTTTATTGGGGGGTTAATGTTTTAGTCGACAGTAAATACAGTAGTTTGTACATGCATAACATTTCTCACATAGTTTTCCACATAACAATACAACCCCCAATAGGTCCTCTGTCATCCTTTTCCAGGACCTGAACTATCCACCTACCCACTCACCCCAGAGTCTTTGACTTTGATGCAATACACCAACTCCAGTTCAGGTTCTACTTGTGTTTTCTCTCATGATCTTCTTTTTCAACTTCTGCCTGAAAGTGAGATCATCCCATATTCATCCTTCTGTTTCTGACTTAGTTCACTTAACATGATTTCTTCAAGCTCCATCCAAGATTGGTGAAAATCACCATTTTTAATAGCTGAGTAGTATTCCATTGTATATATATACCACAACTTGTTCAGCCTGAGTTGTTGGTATGCTTCTGGAATCTGCTTGTGAAGCCTTCTGATTCTGTCATCACATTGGGTTCACTTGTGTTGCTTGCTATGTGTTCTGTTTGCACATCCACTGTTGGCTGGGCAGCCCCTGCCTCCGGGATAATGGTTTGCCCCCCCCCCCCCGCCTCTGGGACATTTGGTTTAGTCATTGCTGATTCCGTTTTTTCCTTCTCCCCACCCCCTATCGTACGTATTTTCTTTGTTCCTGACTCTTCCGCCTCAGGAGGGAGGTAGGAAAAAGATGCAAGACAGGAGAATTGTGTTGTGATTAGAAGAGATTAGTTTTTTGGACTGCATCCCTGCTCGTGAATAAAGATTGAACTGCGTTCTCAGCTCAGCCATGAGTCTCTGGTCGTCTGTCTCCTGCCTGTGAAGCCAGCCTGGCCAAAACGACACTGAGTTGCTTCCAGGTTTTGGCTATTACAAATTATGCTGCTATGAACATAGGCATACACAAATATTTTTGGATGGGTGTGTTGGGTTCCTTAGGATATACCTGTTGTTGTGCGGGCCGCGGAGAAGAGAGAGAGGAGGTCTGGGGCAAAGAGGGAACATAAATCTTTATTTGCGCTGGCACCTCAGAGTTGGGTGCTAGAGAAGCAGGTTGGGCCACGTGGAGGTAGCGAAAATGGCCGCCTCACACAGTAACCTTTCCTGCCTCTGAACACCGAAGTGAAGCACTGGCAAGAGAGCGAGGTGCGGAAGAAGAAGGGCTTTTATAGGAGCAGTTTTCGCGAGAATGGGAAGGGGGAGGAGTAACCATAGCACTCCAGGATAGGATAATAACTCTCGTGAGAATGGAAAGGGGGAGGAGTGACCAAAACACTCCAAATATCACGGGGATATAGACAATGCCCTGAGGGCACAACATGGTGGAACAGGAACTCCGAGAGTGTCCCAACTCTCGCGGGAACTAGCAGTAGCCTGAGGGGACAACATGGCAGATGTGACTGCATCTGCACAATTTCCCAGCATATATCCCCAGGAGAGGAATTGCAGGATCATAGGGCAAGTCCACTTCTAGCCTTCTGAGAGTTCTCCAGACTTCTCTCCACAGAGATTGGGCCAATTTACATTCCCACCAGCAGTGCAAGAGGGTTCCTTTGTCCCCAAAACCTCTCCAGCATTTGTTGCTGCTACCTTTTCTGATGTATGACATTCTCACAGGAGTGAAGTGGTATCTCATTGTTGTCTTTACTTGCATTTCTCTGACAATCAGTGACTTGGAGCATTTTTCATGTGTTTCTCAGCCTTTTTTAAAGCACTTTTTAAAATAGATGAATAAGACCATCCAGGAAATATAGTGGATATAAACAAGTAAGAGACCCACACCCAACTACAACTACACTTCTCTTGGTAGTTTGGCCTGTCAACTTTCAGTGTTTTCCTTCGCATACATGTGCATGTGTTGTAGCAAGTAGAGAGAACAATTCTGCATATACCATCTGGCACATTTTTTTTTTGTCTTAATTCAGTATGCCTCCCATGACAACAGTTCACCTCCAAAACTCCAGAACCATTCTAGATGAAAATGTTTAAGTGTCTAGAAAGGCCAACAGGACAATACAGTAAATGTCTTTGCATCCACTGCTCAGACGGGTGACTTTCCAATTTTGAGTATGCTACATCCTCCCTATCTTAAAGCATTTTTTCTGTGCATGTGTAGCTGCCTCAAGGATTCTTTAAAACCAGCCACAATGAAAATTTTATCATATGTTAAAAAACAGCAGTAATTTGACCAGGAGACAGCTTACTGGTAGAACCCACTAAGACCATGCTTGAGGTTTCAGACTGCAATGGAAATTCCACGGATGGTGGGGGGAGGGGAGTGCTTTGTTGTCTCTCCTCTCTGTCTCTATCTCTTCCTTCTCTCTTTTTCTGTCTCAAAGAAAGAAGAATGAAAAATGGGTCAGGGAGGCAGCTCAACAGTATCACACATGCATGAAGCCCTGGACTAATCTGCCTGCTCTGGAGAAAAGAAAAGGATAATAAAACAGAATCCTGTTCAATGCCCACAAACCCCACAGGTTTGCCACACTCATCTCTGGACAACTGTGTGTGCTCTGGAGCAGTGCCTGGCACATGTGTGTCACCATCACCTGGCAGCCTACGCCTGGAGAAGGCAACACCAGGGGCTGAGCAGTGGCATACTCCATTAAGCACACATATCACCATGTACAAGGACCCAGGTTTGATCCCCTGGTCCCCACCTCTCTCCCTCTCTAGCTCCCCTCCCCTCTTAGTTTCTCTCTGTCCCA
The DNA here is from genome assembly GCF_950295315.1 of Erinaceus europaeus. Lineage (NCBI taxonomy): Eukaryota > Metazoa > Chordata > Mammalia > Eulipotyphla > Erinaceidae > Erinaceus > Erinaceus europaeus. Next base: position 7,161,892 of record NC_080167.1, on the reverse strand, counting down.
AAAATATATATAGAAAGAGAGAGAAAAAAAAAAAGAAAAAAGAAAGAAAGAAAAAAGGCCACTGGAAGTAATGGGTTCACAGTGCAGGCACTGAGCCCCAGCAATAACCCTGGTGGTTAAAAAAAAAAAAAAAAAAAAGCAACAATTGGTCCAGCCCACAATCCCCAGAGAGCCAAACAACCCACATAACAAAAGAGCAGGCCATCTGAGCCCTGTTATTCCCAAATCAATACTCATTAACAGATTTCAACAGGCATTTCTTCACAGCTCACCTGCACAGGTGCATGAGAATGGGAATCACCTTTCCAACCAGCTTTGCACACTTGCCCCTCGCCCCACCTGCGCAGCAACAGGTAACAGTGTCTCATGGCTTGGGAAACCAGTTCTGATCCTGGCCCCACGACTGATAAACTGTTTGCATATGAGCATGCCATCTGGCCCAAGTCTTGACGCCCTCCTCTGTGGAATGAGGGTGATCATAAAAATCCACCTCATGGAGCAGCTGTGAGAACTCAATGGGTTCAAATGCCGACATGTGAGTAGGGAGACAGCACAACCACAGAGCACAGGACTCGTATGCACTAAGTCCCAGGTTCCACACCCCCAGCTCTGGCCAAAAACAAACAAACAAAACCAGATTCATATAATGCTAAACACACGCATCCAACCAGAACAGGCAATGTTTCCCGTGGCTGGCGTTTATCCCTCACACCGACGGCTTGACCTTGTCGCTGGGGTCGTGCTCGAGCCCTGGGAGAGAGATTCTGTCACCTGTGCGGGCACCCAGATTCGTCCCATCTCTGTCTAATGAGAAAATCAGGTCTTGGCATCAGGGAGACAGCATGTCATGCCTGAGGCTCTGAGGTCCCAGGTTCAATCCCCAGCCCCAGAGATCGGCAGTGCTCTGATAAAGGAGGCGGCAGAGGAGCAGGAAGAGGAAGAGGACGAAGAGGGGAGGAAGAAAAGAAAATCAGATGCTGGTGAATGTTATGCTTCAGAAGCTCAGGGAAGGCCCAGGAGATGACTCAGCAAGCAGAGTACACACCTCACCTCATATGAGGTACTTAGATCAAGCCCCAGTACCACACAGGAGCACCAGAGGTGGTACCAGGAGAAGCCCCACGGACGGTGGAGCATTTTGTCGTCTCTATGTTCCCTTCTCAAAATACAAGCTAAAAGCCAGGCTAGGAAGGCAGCACACACACACACACACACACACACGTAATAAATAACTACAATGCTTTGTTGAGTCTTCTTCTTTTTGAGAAGCAAGGGCTAGAAATCTCTTCAGGTATAGTTTTCCAAATGACATGAGTACCTGGGAGCTTTCTGGACAGAGTCCCCACCATTACTGCTGCTGTTTGTACTGCCGTCACTTTTACCGGAAGTGGGGTCAACAGTTGGACTCAGTGGGAAGAGCAAAGACAGGAAATGAGCAGGTCAACCTGTGTTCTTGCTCCAAACCCACAGTCCCGTCACAGGAAATGAGCAACTCTTATCAGAATGGTCATCCCTTCGGTAACACAAACGAGGTTACAAATCCCAATTACAGCTCTCATTTTCCAGCTAGCTAGATGAACCACCACAGTCATTATCCACAGAAGAAGTCTCTGTCTCTCCCCTCAGAACTTCACATTCCCTTTCAAGGGTCTGGTAAGCAGACATTCTAGTCACTCTTACCTCCCACACCCAGAGGAGGAGAAAATTGAAGCTACGTCCCCCATTGCCATTGCTTTGTACTGCCACCAGGTGCTGCTAGAGTGAGAGCAAATCCTGCTGGATCTTAACAGGTCACTCCAGTCCTTCTCTGCTGACCTCTCGTTGCCCAACATGGGCTCTCCATGACATCTAGCTCTCAAAATCCAGGAGTTTGAATCTTCCCAGAAACAACCAGGCTTCCTGTATATTGGAAGTTACATTTAGGATTTCTGGGATACCCAACTTTTGTTCAATGTGAAGACAATCATCCTAGTACCTATAACTAAAAAGGCTTCTTTGTTATCATGTGAGAGGACCCAGGTTCAAGCTCCTGGATCCCACATGATGGGGGGAGGGAATGTTTCACTATCAATGAAGAAGTGTTGAAGGTGTCTTCTCTCTGTCTCTCACCCATCTAAATAAATAAATAAATAAATAAATAAATAAATAAATAAATGGCCACCAGGCACAGTGGAGTTACAGTACAGGCACCAAGTCCCAGAAATAACCCTGGCAGGAAAAAAAAAACTAGTTTTTTTTCTTTTATTTTTAAATGATTCTTAAAAGATACAGCACACCTAACCACGTTTTTCACTTTAGGAATCATTCTGAGTCACATTAGCACCTAAAGGGAGTTTCCTGGCAGAATATGGCTGCAGAGTTAAAGAAATCAATTTAGAGCAATGAGTTGAAATGTGTGTGTGTGTGTGTTTGTGTGTGTGTGTGTGTGTGTGTGTTTGTGTGTGTTTGTGTGTGTGTGTGTTTGTGTGTGTGTGTATATATATATACTTGTATGTTTGTTTATAGTGAGAGAGAATTAGAGCATCACTCTGGCATATTAGGTGCCCAACTAGAGGCCTCACACAAATCCTGCATTCTGCCCCACCCCCCGAGCGATATACCTGCTCAAGATATTCTTCAAGTCTGAAAAGTTTCTGCAGAAATCCATAAAATGAAATCAGATCCAAACAGCTAGCTAGAGGGGACCCTAAACTCCTATCCCTGCCCCAAGACAGCCCCAAATGCCCATTAGCTGGATAGCAAGGCTCAGAGCAGGTCAGCTTCTCCTGAACAGACTCTACTGTTCCCAGTCGTAGGACTGGGAGGCAGGTGGGTTCGGGGCGTGCTATTTTCAGTAATGATCCTCAGCTGTGCTCTAGGGTGAAGGGGACTCCAGACACACGGTCTGTAGAATATAGCCTTAACAATGTCCCAAATGTTACACAACTGGCAGGGGGGCTTTTATTAAAATTTAGAAGAAACAAGTCAGATAAAGAAAACAGGAGGTCTTGGGGCCAGATGGTGGCACATCTGGTTGAGTGCACCTGGGTTCAAGCCTCTGATCCCAACCTGGAGGGGGAAAGCCTTACAAGTGGTGAAGCAGTGTTGCAGGTGTCTGTCTCTCTCCCTCTCTGTTACGCCCTCCCCTCTCGATTTCTGGCTGTCTCTATCCAATAAATAAAGAAAGATAATAAAAAAAGAGGTCTCAGGGTGTGTGTGTGCAGAAAAAGAATCACCGACCCATTTGACAGTAGGAACACCTATATGGTGGTTCAAAGACCAGACATAAATAGATAAAAGATACAGATATAACCTTTGAAGGCAGGTGCCCCAACTCTTTTCCCTATAACCTGCCAGGCACCTGTGGTTATTTGAGTTTGCACCTGTCAGAATTGTTTGGTCTCCAAAAAGGACTAGGAGAGGGCCTGGTAAAATGAGACCGGGAAACAGGAGATGTGACCTAAGCAGAGAAAAGTCTGCCCAAGCTCACAGATCTGGAAGTTTGAGTGACAACAGAAACCATCCTCTAAACCCCTGCGCTGAGCCAGACACTGACACCCAAAGCAATGTGTGAGGTCATCTCAAATGGGAGAGGATGAGGAGGCGATGGCTGCTTGTTCCTGGGATCAATCAAGGGGACAGCTTTCAGGCAGAGTTGCCTCTGGGTGCTTTAGGGGAAGGACTGGAGAAGGGCTTGTGTATCCTAGACTTGCATCTCATGACAATGAAGGACAACTGTGCCGTGGCCAGGAAGCCATCAGAAACATCTCACAGGCATAAGCAAGTGTGACTTAGGGAGGGAATTTTGCCTTTGACCAGCCACCCCTATGTGCTGCACTGCTCGCCAGGCCCCTCCAAATCCCCTCCTAGGGATGCTCAGTGATTAAGCTGAGGCAACCCCTGCAAAGTCTCTGCTCGCCAGCAAGGAGCCCTGCTAGGGGTCCAGCAGAAGAGCTGGCAGGTGGTCCTGTGCCTGCTGTCTGGCTCAAAATCCTCCACCAGGAGCCTGTGGAGACTGTGCAGGTGCCCAGGAGAAAAGCCTCATCCTGCTCATGCATATTTTATGTCCACACTGGCTGGACCAGAAGGACAATCCTAGGGGACACTCCTCCTCTTCCTTCAGTCGTGGGCATAATGGGTTATAGTGGGTATCTTGGGGTGGGGGGGCGGGTGGTGGTACATCGGGTTGAGCACAGATGTTCTAATGCTCAAGGACCCAGGTTTGAGCCCCTGGTCCCCAACTGCAGGGGGAAGGCTTCACAAGTGGAGCAGGGCTGCAGGTGTCTCTCTGTCTCTCACCCTCTGTATCTTCCTTACCCTCTTAATTTCTGTCTCTATCCAATAAATAAAGATTTTAAAAATAATAAAATTAATAATAGTAATAATAATAATAATGGATATGGGGGAGTGTTGATTAAAAAAGAAATACTCAGGGGGCTGGGTAATGGCCTCCAGGATTATCAGTGGGGCTTGGTGCCCGCACAATGAACCCACCACTCCTGCCAGTCATTTTTTCCACTGTCCCGGATAGGACAGAGAGAAACTGAGAGAGGCGGGGCAGTAGAGAGGGAAGACGGCGGCGAGGCCAGGATGCACACCCTGGTCTGACTGTAGCCTCTGCTCATAGTCTCCACTAGAGTGTCCATCTGCCAGAAGCCAGCCTGAGGCTCTGGCCACCAGAGGAAGTGAGGCAGTTATAGTACGTGGAGACAGGTCAGAAGCTAGGTTTTGCTGCAAGGCAGATAAACTGTCTGAGTATTTTCTTTCAATATTTCATTTACGTATTTAGTATTGGCTAGAGACAGAGACAATTTGAGAGGGGACGGGGAGATAGAAAGGGAAAGAGACAGAGAGACACCTGCAGTCCTGCTTCACCACTCGAGAAGCTTTCCCCCTGCAGGCAGGGACCATGGGCTTGGGCCTGGGTCCTTGTGCTCTGTGATGTGAGCACTTTATCTGGTTGTGCCACCACCTGGCCCCTTCCATCCATATTTTTGCACAGGTTTTTGCATGAAGAGAAAAGGCTGCCTTGCTGCTCAAAGCCACAGTTGGAATTCAGAGTAAAGAGAACCGGCCTTTTCCTACACAGGTGGAGGTGGGAGAGACTGAAAAGTCAGGAGCTAAAGGGGCGGAAGTTTCCCATGGCTTCCCGACCTGGGACCACGGCTCCCCAGACGTGTGCCCCCCAAATGCTTCTAGACTGGAGCCTCCTCCTTGTGATTTCTAGACGGCAGGGCCAACAGGAAGGGGGTGGTGTTTGGGTTTGAACATTCCTACCTGTCCCTTTGCAAGATGATTCCTGTGAGCACCATCACACTGTCCTTTTCACAGTGCAGTGTCAGTTAAGGGGTTAAGTGAGTTACTGGTGCTGAAGCCCTGGGTCCTCCCCCCCCCCCACCATCTCCACCCCCCAGGCTCTCACAGGTTCTGTCTCTTGTTAAGAAGACTTCTCAGGGTTTTTGCACTCGGGGGACATTCAGCCCACACAGAACTCCCCCAGCCTTCACTTGTTTGGAACTCTGATGGGGTGCAGTGACAAGAAGACGGTGGGGAGCTGAGGGAGCAAGAAGAGGCCTATTAGAGGAGGCACAAGACTCACTGGCCCAGATCTGCCTGCCTGTGAGGTTCAGGACTTCCAATAGCAGTTGCCTAGAAACCGGAGCTGTGGTGGGCTGGTGCTGCCTTCCAGAAATTTCCCTAATTGGGATGCTTCCAGAAGTGTTTGTTGACATTTGGCAGATTTTTCCTCTTCTTCTTTGGGCCTCAAACTAATTAAAGTGCAGCCCTGGGCCAGCGTGCCCTCTACTCCCCTGAAAACCAGTGGGTGTGGCAGCCTGGGTCAGCTTCCTCTGGAAAAATGAGGCTCTGACACTCTGAATCATACTGTCTGCTTTTCAGGATGCTGGCAGGGTCCATGGTGACTTCCAGAGGCTGGGACTGTGTGTGAACGTGTGTGTGTGTGTGTGTGTGTGTGTGTGTGTGTGTGTGTGTGTGTGTGTGTGTCCATGAGCAGTGAGGTCACAGGAAGGTGATGTAGTGACAGCTAGAAGAGCACAGGACTCTCTTGAGGTCCTGGGTTTGATCCCCAGCACCACAGGTGCCAGAGTGATGCTCTGCTCCTCTCTCCGTCTTGCCCGCTCACTTCTTCTTCTTCTAGCGTTTGCCCTTCTTCCGTAGCCAGTCAACAGCATCAGGTTGAAAGCTGTCAGGAGCTGCTTGTTGCTGGCTTTGAAAGTGACTGGGATCCATGTGGATTCAGTCAGCTAGGAAGGATCGTCAGTTTCCCCAATGAATGGATACTCACGGGATGCACCACGAGAAGGTTGACCCAATGCATCCCACCCGCTCACTAATAATAAGGAAATACAATCTAGGGGCTAGGAAATGGTGCACCTCAGAAAGCACACACTTCACAGTGCACAAGGATCCAGGTTCAAGCCTCCTCCCTCCACCTGAAGTGGGGGAAGCTTCACAAGTGATGAAGCAGTGCTATAGGTCTCTCTCTGTCTCTCTCTCTCACTCTCTCTCTCTCCCCCCCTCTTCCCTCTTGATTTCTCTCTGCCTTTATCCAATAAATAAATAATACTGTTTTTAAAACTAAAAATAAATAAATACATACATCCTGAAGAGAATGCAAAAACCATGGGGTTGCCGCACCCATCCAAGCCCAGCACAGCACATGCGCACTGCAGAGCCTGATGCTGGATGGCAGCTCTGAAAGCCCTTCGGGGCTAGAAACCACTTGGCAGGCATTAGGCAGATGGCAGGTCAGAGACCACATTAGGAAGCACAAGAGGCTTTCCTGAGAGGCATAAGGGGAGCCTGTTCCACACGATCACTTCTTTCAGTAGCAGCTCTATCCCAGTTCCCAGTTGTGTGTCTGTGTGTGTGTATATGTGTGTGTGTGTGTGTTTGTGTGTGTGTGCGTGTGCACGTGCACGCATGTCTGTCCAAAGGCATCCATGCATCCATTTCTGTCCCTGTCTGGATGACCCAGCTATTGCAGAGATGGTTCTCTGCAGCTGCTCCCTGCAAAGAGCACTGAGAATGCACCCACCAAAGCAATGAGACATCACTGTTAGGAACCCCAAAAGGAGGCCTGTGCTTAACTTGCATTTGAAATGCAAGAATTTCCAATGACCTAGCTGTGTGTGCAGAGCCTATTGGGAACTGCTCGTGTGCCCCTGGCTCTGGGGACACAGAAGAGATGCAGACACTGTTCCTGTCTTCCAGAAGCCCAGTCTGGTGGTGGGGGATGGGGCTGGGGTGGGATGAGAGAGTGCAGAAACAGGCAAGCGTGCCCTAGGTTCCAAGCAGCACAGACCCTGAGTGCTACCCCAGCCTGGGAAAAGCAGAGATGACTTCTGGCACATAGTGGGGTTCAGCCCTGAACAAGCTAGAAAGGGCAAGGATGAGAGCAGGCAAGGGCCCACTGCCCACTGCCACAGAACAGTGGGAGTCAGCAGAAACACCAGCATCTGGATTGGGGGGAGCCAGGGAAGTGTTGAAGGCCCCACACCTTGGTCCCTGGCCCCACAGGAGATCAGATAATCAACATGGCCTTCTTGTGGTTTCTTTTTTCTTTCTTTTTGAATCAATGAGTCATTTTCTTAAATTGATGAGCAAAGATAATGCTAAATCCTTACTCCATGCCAAAAGAGCAGGGAAAGGCAGACATGGTAAGCACAATATGATGTCTGCCTCCAGAGAATTGATTTTTCAGAGATTAATTTAGTCAAGACTCTCAAGTTGTTTTCGCAAAGAAAAAGCAGAGCCGATTTTTTCTTTATCCCTGTGTGAGCACCCTATATTCCTACAATGATGAGAGGACTGTGCTCACTCATTGTAACCCTGGCGATTAGCAATGATGGGATTGGTCAGAAAAGACCAAACTTCCCTCTTTGTAAGGCAGTTTTTAAACATCCCACTTAAAAGGGGCACAGTCAGCTTGCATTTCACTTTTACAAACTGCCTTGGTGTCAGTTTCCTTGTTTTCCATCTCTCACAAGTCAGAAAAGTTGAAATTATCTCAAAGAAATGGGGCAGAGATAACCTCAGGGCTGGGGACCAGTCTGGACCCCATTCTACCCCAGTTGGGTAATACATAAGTCACTGGGCTTCTCGGTCTATGTGAAATAGGACTAATCATGGCTGCAACAAGTTAAGGAAGCTGGAAAGCTCCCACCTTCTGCCTCTTCTTCTTTTCCTCCTCCTTTCTCTCCTTCTCCTTCTTCTTCCACAGTTACGACTGACCCGTCACCAGCAGGGCCCTTGGAGAAGCAGGAGAGAAGGGAGGGAGAGGAAGAGGAGCCCCCAGGGAAGAGAGGGGTCCTTGTGAAGTGAAAAGGCTTTGACACTGGCTGGGGAAGAGTTACAGTGGAGAAAGTTTACTCAGATGTGGAGAACTAGCATCTTTTTTTTTTTTTATTTCTTTATTGGGGAATTAATGTTTTCCATTCAACAGTAAAGAACTAGCATGGTTGTTAACATGGTGGAAGAACCTTCCATCCTTTTGTCCTGTCCTTTCTCCAGGTTGCTGCATGCTAACCTATGGTCTGAGAATTCACTAGGTATGTGAGGTGGGGCAGGGAATCTCTCTGCAATTTCAGGAGCCCCTTTTGGGGGTGGGGGGTTTGCCATGGTGAAGGTCCATTTGTCATTCACTGGAGTCTGGAAAAGTTGGTACGCAGAAGTGTTTAGGGAATGGCATCCAGCTGTCTTTCCCTCCAGCTATGCCAGGTTAGAACAGGTGTTACAGGTGTGCACCTCTGCAGAGTCCTCCTTCTGCCTTTCGAGGTCCCTATTTCCTACCATATTGTATGAGGTTGTGTCTTAATTGTGGTGGCTGTGATGCAGGCGGTGATGGTAGAGGAACTAGTCCAAGATGCCTACCCCTGATAACAGCAAGAGTGCTTGGCTAACCTCCCTAAAGCACACACACACACACACACACACACACACACACACACACACACGCATACGCACACGCACACAGTTGCTGATAGGGTTAAAATTTAAACCTGGCTTCTTACATAGCACTGATACCTGTCTCGCCTCCACCTGGGCCCTCGGATCTGGTGGGAATTCACTGCGATTGTCTGTGGTTCCCTTTCCCCTAGGTTGTGGATGGGTTCTCTCCTCCTATTCCTCTTTCTCCTTGTCCTCTCTTTTCTTCAGTGAAGATCTGAGCCAGAGAGTAAGAGAAGGACTCAGAAAAGAAAACCACTTAATTAGAAGGTTTCTGCATGTGATTTCTTATTTAGGAGAGCAGAGGTTAATTCCCTGGCCCTTTAGCTCAATCAACTTCATTACTTACATGGTAACCGAGTGTTTATCCTACCACCTCAATGTGCATTAGATTCACAGACCTTTATGAATTACTGCATAGTGCAATTTACCAAATCCCAACATAATTGTGGTCTAATTAGACTGTGCTTGCTGCCATCCTTAGAGAAAGGAACTGTGCAGCTCACCATTTGAATTAAGGCCTACTTTCCAGAACCCTGGAAGGCTTAGAATCAATCCATCAACCCAATTGTAGGCAAAACAAGAGAGCTGGAACAACAGTCACTGAAAATCTCTGCCCATGATGTTGGCCAGGATGAGAACCATGAGGATTTAACTGTGACCAAGAACAAAGCAGCCTGACATGGCCCTGGGGGAAGATGACCTGAAATTGATAGGCTGGGTTAGGCTTGGGAACAGTTACTGTGCTAAAGCTGAAGTTGAGAAACAAAGGGATAATGACTATAGACTCGGTGGCCTCCCACCCACTCCCGGCCCCCAGTTCCTGCAGGCTCTGACTCTACAGAATAATCAAGAATAGTTCAGACAAGAGACAAGCGGGAAATTCACACAAAGTCCCCCCAGGACCCAGAAGGCCAAGCACCATGGTGGGAAGACCAGATGAACTCCAGGGCCCTAACCCTGCTGGCTCTTTCGGAAACCCTCCTCCTCGTCCCTAGTCCCCCGCCCACCTCTGCTTGTATCAGTTTCCTGAGACAAAAGCACAGGGTAGTTGACAGAAGCACTGCTCAGGCCTCCAGTGTGCATCCAGACAGCAACAAAACTGTTTCCATTTTTTGCAAAAGCTGGTGTGACTGTGTTTGGTTTTCTGGGCACTGAGCCCCAAGTTCCCGTTCAACTTCAAAAGGTGCTAAGGAGCTAGAGTCCTACTAGTCTGCATGCCCATATTCAGCTTCACACAAAGGCACAGAGAGCTGGGGGTACACAGCGGAGGCACCAAACCAAGGCTGGGGCTTGTGGGGTTAGGGGTTAGACAGTGGTAAGAGGTCAACGGGTGCATTTTTTTTCCCCCAAGCCTTGGAATCAGCCAAATAAAAAAAGAGGTGAAAGTGCTACTGGAACAAGCCAAAGTGTTTGACATGAAGAGGTAGGAAAATGCAGGTGAATGAATGGCTGGGTGAGTGATTAGAAATTAAGCCCAGATCTCAGAGGATCTTATCATTCCAATAGGAAGTCTGGGTTTCGCCCTGAGATCAGTGGGCAGTCATTGAAAGGACAGGTGTGTTCTAATGAAAACAATGAGATTTGCATTTTAGAAAGTTCTCGGAGGGGGGGGGGCAGGTGGTAGCACATCTGGTTAAACACACACTGTATAGTGCGCAAGGACCAGGGTTCAAGCTTCACAAATGGTGAAGCAGGGCTGCAGGTGTGTCTCTGTCTCTCTCCCTCTTTCTCCCTCTCCCCTCGCAATTTCTCTCTATCTCTATCCAATAATAAATAAATAAAATTTCAAAAAAAATAGAAAGTTTCTTGGGTGGATTAAAAAAGGAAAAGACCAGTTAGGAAGCTCCTTAGAAAAAAACAGAAGCAGGGGGCTGGGCGGTAGCACACCTAGTTAAGTGCACATAATGCAAAGCACAAGGATCCCAGTTCAAGTCCCCGGCTCCCCACCTGCAGGGGGGTCGTTTCACAAGCAGTGAAGCAGGTCTTCAGGTGTCTCTCTTTCTCTATCCCTTCTACCTTCCCCTCCCCTCTCAATTTCTCTCCATTCTATCCAACAACAACAAAAATAATAACAATAATGGGGAGGAAAGATGGCCACCAGGAGCAGTAGGTTCATAGTGCACTGAGCCCCACTGATAACCCTGGAGGAAAGAGAGAGAGAGAGAGAGAGAGAGAGAGAGGAAGGAAGAGAGAGAGAAAGAGAGAAAGAGAAAGAGAGAGAGAGAGAGAGAAAGGAAGAGAGAGAGCGAGCGAGCGAATAGAAGCAGTAAGTGTTGATTTCTGACTAGGGTTGTGGCAACAGGAAGACAGATAATATTAAAGATCGAGTCAGCAGCATGAATGACCTTTGTGATCAATTAAAGGATATGAAGGGGGTAAAAGGAGAACAAGTGTAATCACTCTGTTTTAGAGGTGAAACAAAAACGTTGTCTCCCTCCACACACACACACACACACACACACACCACAGGAATGACACACTTATACCGGTGGCTAAAGCATGATTTAGACGGTAAGTTCCTCCAGTTCTAAGAGTCCCCTAAGTACTAGTACACCATGACTAGACTCCAGCAACACCACTCTGCAAAGGATCAGGGCAGAACGAAACAGAAGTGACCTCTCAGCTCTTTAAGAGTCAAGTTGTCTGTGCCTCTAGCATAGTACCAGTGTTGGGGGTCATTCACAACCCATTCTGGGTCTTCTAAATTCTCTCTTGCCCCAGGAAGGATTTAACCAAATGAGAACAGCCAGAGAGTACAGGCCCTGTTAGTGTCTCCGGAGAATTCATGAGAAAAAGAACTCAGGATACTTGTTTAAGAAAACAGTGCAGACACAAACACAGACACATCGAGGGGTGGGTGGGAAATGAGGGAAGAAAAATAAAGCAGAGTGATGGGGAGGGGGCTGAAGGTCAAGTACCTTTGGAATTTTGTGGTCTTTATTCTTATCCCCTGCCTCTTGTAATTGGTCCGACTGTATTTGAAACCTCGGTTAGTTCTCCTTTGTAACTGGCTCACCTGGCACCTGCGAGGGTTGGTGGGGTCTCTGGCAGAACCTCGGGCTTTTCCCAAGTGGTTGGGCTGTTTTGAACTGGCCCTGGCTGTAGGTGAGCGCCAATCTGCATGTCTGTGGGAGTCTGCACAGTTCCCAGCATCCACAGTCCCTGTCTGTCTCCTTCCCTTGTCTCTCTGACACCAGCAGCCTGTTCCATCTGGTCTAGGATCCGGAACGTCCTCCCTTCTCTCAGGGACCAAGTCATTTTGAAAGGCGAGAGATCCATCTGAAAATGCAGATCAGAGTAATGAAAGCCTGACTTGGCCAGTTTCCCACTGCTGGGTACTCCAATTAGCACATGACCCAGGTAGAGAGATGTCAGGATGTGATTTCATGAGAACATGGTTGCAATAAGCACTCAGAATACGCTTGCAATCAATTTGTTGTATACACAATACGCTACCGAGCAATCTTCTGTACGTGCTGTTGACCTTTATCTCTGGCAATCTTGTCCCATAAAGAAAAGTGAAACCTTCCATTGCAAATCATTAGCACTCAGGAAATGGCTTGCATTTGCATGCTGACAAAGATATTAACTTGGGGAGGGGGCTATAATACAACAAGTTCTTTTGTCTGAAAGGCAGTTCAAAATCTGTGTTGTGACTACAGTTGACTGAAGTTCAATTACTGTAATAAATGTATTCCAAATTTCATCTCAATTGCATTTGCATTTTAATGAATGATTCTCACCTACTTGTCAATTCGGCAGCCGGGCGAGATTTATTAAATTATTGTATAAACAGGGCATTCTAATGCGGGAATTTAAATGCAAAATATTTGCTCAGTGTGTTGGAATCAGGACTGCTTTATTAATTTGTCTGTATGTGTTGCCTGAAAAATTCAAAAACTTAAGGATGGCAGTTTGGATCCCTCCCTTCTATCACCATCTTTGCCCTCTCTCCCTCCAAAATCAATATGTCTGGGAAGACTGACAGAGGCAGGCAAGAGCCAGCCCGATAAAGTAGGCTCACCCCGCCTCCAGCCTCCAGAAACACAGATGAAACTGATTTATTTGCTATTATTTGAAAACAGTAAAATTTGTTAAGTGAAAATTTCTCGTGTAGGCAATTCCCCTCCGCGCGGGCGGGAACATCCCTGAAATCGGATTTCCAGGAGAGTCTGTTCATCTGAATGTCATTCTGCTTTCCCTGCTGAACCCCCGCCCCTGTCTTCATAGCCCCATTTATTTCTTGCAGGCAGAGGCAGAGAGTGGGAGTGAAAGCCAGCTGGATGCAGAACTGTAAGAGCATTAAAAGTCGGCATGCATTTTTTGTCGTTGTTATGTTAGATTTTAGCAAAGTGACTTGCAGTGGTTCGTCCCACACGCCCTACCATACGGCAAAGGTTGGACGTTGGTTTTGTTGCAGAGAGATGAGACCGAGATGTCGTCCCTCTTGTGTCTGGCTCACCACTGTGTGTTCCACAAAGAAATGGGGTGGCCTGGGTCAGGCATGCCTTTATACAGGAAAATAAAAACACACATATAGTCACTCGTGAGTTGTTTGGGCAAAATGGTAACAGTTTGGACAACGCTGGGCTCTTTTGTCCTGACCTGCCTTCCTGGAATGAACTTCTCATTGGTCTGTTAAATAAATGGCTGGACTCTTCTCGTGGTCCTGTCTTCCGATAAGACTCTCCAAGGCCCCACCTTCTTCTTCCTTTTTAAACCATATGGACATCTATTTCTGTTTTCCTTCAGGTGTCCCCCTGCTCTTTCCTCTGAGAGACAGAGCCTAAAACAAAGGACCCTGGTCACAAAAGTTGTGAGGCTCAGGTTGTCCTGGTAAAACTGGGGTTCAGTGTCCCCTGGCCCCGTTCTTTCCCTAATAGTTCCCAGCCCTCCACTGACTCTGCAGCTGCTTGCAAGCCGCCCCGTCTCCCCCAGCGTGGGCAGCTGGCCAGGACTGCGCATTTCTGATGGAGTTCACTTCGAGTTTCCTTTAGGGCCCCAGGGATGGAGGCTGATTTGGATAACAGGAGGCGAGCTGCAAGCAGAGTGCTCTCGAAGGGCATCTGTCTCCTTACAGCTGGGCTTAAAGAACTCCCTAAGATAAACTGATTGCTGCCATGTGTCAAAGTTTCATCTTAAACTCTCAGCAAGGGAATCAAGCTCCTAATAAAACCACTTCAAAGATTTCTTTCTGGAGGGAGGATTTTTTTTGTTTGTTTGTTTTGTTTGTTTGTTTGTTTTTAACAGGAAGAAAAGGCAGATGGATCTGTGCACTGCACACTTCAGTGTGTCTGAGATGTGTATGTCTGGGGGCTGCTGTGGCATGCATTAATAATTACGGCTCTTTGGCATGGCTGGCTGGTCTGAGGATCTAAGAACTACATTTCCCAGGAAACTCTGCGTGGTCTATGACCCGATGCTGTCATGCCCATCTGACCTATGCAAATCACAAAGCACCCACAAATGTAAACCGGCCAGTTGTATAACCACTTAGGGCTTGACATTAAACGTTGGAGCCATACTGAGCTCTCCCGGCTTTGTATCTATAAACATGTCACCCAATTCCCCATTCTTCGAAAATGTTCTGCTTTTCAAAAGACCCTTTGACTTCTTCACCTCCCTTAATGTCTCTGTTCCTAATTAATTCCCTGGTTCCAATGCCATGCTAGGGGAGAGGGGGCTGTCAACCTCCTCCCTCCCCAACCTGTCCACTCAACAACCTTGTCTGCTGGCTTATTCTCTCCCCAAGCTTGCTCACCCTACCACCACTGCTGGCCAGAGCTACAGGAATCCTGTGAAAGTGCAGATGTCCCTTCTGGAGGCTTGGGAAGTCTTCATCTTGAACAAGTCCCTGGGAGACTATAGGCCCAGGGACTACACTCTGAGTAGTTAGAAGCTAGACAGCATTGTTAAGGAAAGAGGGGCTGGTTCCTGGCTGACATGGCCTAGTCACAAGTCTGATGGGTCAGCTGGGTGAGCTAACCTAGTACCAGTTGTGCGGGTTAATCTAGTACCCCAGGAAGGACTTTCGATCCCAGCAGAGAAGTGTTCTAATGGTTTGACAGGTGTGCTAGCCATTGCCCAGACACAGTTCCAAATTGTACTCCAGACCATCTCTTCCCAGGTTTGAGGTAAATTATACTTTTGGTGCTATGGCACTGGTGGTGTCTCTCCCTCCATCTATCTGCATGACAAAAAAAAAAAAAAAAAAGCCTAGGACCAGTGAATTCAAGCATGCATGAGGCCCTTGCTGTGCAAAACAAAACAAGATGGTGGATCGGTTTTTGTTATGAGCTAAATTGAGCAACCTGTATCAAGTCACTAATTAAACTCTATCTGTCAATTTAGGCTTTCCAGGGAAGACAGAAAATTTCTCCCTACACCTCTGGGCTTTTCTTGGGCTGGTCAAGTAACAACACCAGACAGATTAAAAGGAGAAAAGAAACTAATTCCATTGCACATGTGCAGGGAATCTGCATAGACAAGTGGATTCCAAAGTCAATGGGAAAAATTCAGGACACACACACACACACACACACACACACATCCTGAATTAAGGCATGGGGGGGGGCTGGGGCTTCAAGGAGAGAGGAGGGAAATTCATGTTATGAAGACCAGATGCTCTGGAATTAGAGGCTCACTCTGCCACCATGGAGGTAGCCCAGTGGCAGAGCATGGAACTTGCATGCTTGAGGCCCCTGGTTCAAGCCCTGGCACTGCATATGCTGAAGCAGAGCTCTGGCTTCTCTCTCTCATGAAATATACACTTTTTTAAATGTTTAACTTGCCATATTTTTTCAAGAAGAAAGGTTACTTCTGGCAATAATCCTAATTCTAGGAAATAACCCCCTCCTCCATTTTCCCACTCCTAGTTAGGGGTGGTGAGAGTTGCTAGTCTGGATTGACCTGGGCATGAAATGCACCACAGGCCAAAGTAGCCCCTTACAGATGTGCAGCTCTTTCAGGAAAGGGGGAGCTTCTGCGCTATTTTCAGAGCTTCTCTGATGTCTGCAGCCTCTCAGCAGTAAGGAGTCTCAGAGGATCACTGCCCAACCCACAGATTTGGAGGTGGTCTATCCCCCCTCCCTGCCTACCCCCCATCACCTTTAGTTGAAGATGAAGAGGCTGTGGCTCTGGGAGGTGCTAACCCCACCTGTGGTGCAGCCTGGGAAACAGCATATCCGTAGAGCACAGGGTTTACAAGCATGAAGCCCTGAGTTCAATTCCCGCACCACAGATGCCAGAGTGCTGTTCTGTCTCTCTCTCTCTCTCTCTCTCTCTCTCTGCATAAATAAGTCATTTCCAAACAACCTGCTGCAGGGAGTGACAAACTGAAATCTTATCTAGCCATGTTCAGTGCTAAACCTGAGCTTTCTTCCTCTGCCCCTGGAGCTACCTTGGCTATAAGCACTGTCCCTACCTCCAAAGTGAGTGTCCCGCATCTGTCCACCCACACATGGCCTCCCTTGCCTCTTAAAAATAACAGCCTTGGTGGTGGCACACCCAATTCAGCACACACATTACCATGTGCAAGGACTGGGGTTCAAACCCCCGGTCCCCACCTGCAGGGGGGAAGCTTCACAAGCGGTGAAGCAGGGCTGCAGGTATCTTTCCTTCTCTCCCCTTCTATCTCCCCCTTCCTTCTCAATTTCTCTCTGTCTCCATCTGAAATAAATTGATTGTTAAGATTTTTCAAATAAATAAACACCCACCCCCTGCACTGGCTGAGGGGAAGCCACACCAGCCAGATCAGGTACACTGTGTTTTCCAGCTGGGCTGCTGCAGCTAATTACCACGCTCCCATCCCGTCTCTCCCTCCTGTGACATTAGCCAGGGGAGCTGTACATGGCAGGAAGTGGTGAACAGGAGGCCCCAGGGTGCGGAGATTGAAAGGCAAAAACTGCTCTTCCTTACAAATAGGGAACAAACAGCCTGGTAATCAGCAATAATGACGGAGAAAATGTAAGAAACTTACAAGGGAATTGAAAGGAGGTCTGCTGAAATATGACACCACTTTCTGAGCAGGGCTGAGGGAACACTTCACAGCTTCCCAGGTGAACATCCAAAGCCTGGGATCCCCAGAATAGACAGGAATGTCTGTTCTGAGGGCCCAGACCCTCCCTTGCCCCAAAGCTCTGTTCAGCTCCCACCCTGGCTCTCTCCAGAACATCTGGGAGCTGGAATAGCATCGTGAATTTACTTGCTGCTTCAAACTAGCCAGCAGGGCTGCCCTGCCCCTTGGTGAGGTGGGCACTAAGGCAGAACTCATCGCCAGGAACGGCTAAGGGGGTGGCTGGGACCTGGCCTTTGACAACATCCTCTCAGGGAAGGTCCTGGTTGCAGCACCAGGAATAAGAAGGCATCTCCCTATAGCTTCTTACTCATGCTTCTGTTGGCTGGGAATCACATCACAGATGATATTTCTCTCTTTGCATCGGACACTAGGGTGCTCAAGGCTACAGAGGAGCCAAGTGTCTGCTGTCAGCACCACCTCCATCCCTAATGTGCCCCTGGCAAGGGGTTAATGCCATCTGGTCGGTGGTGGGGGTGGAACTTGGGTCTATATAACTTTGTTCTTTTTCTGTCAGTCTTCCCAACTGAGTGCTATTCTTCCTCCCAACATCCTCAAAGCTAACTAAGCTATCGAACACAATATGTCCCAGGACTACGGGGGGTGGGTAAACATGTGGTTAATACACTTCTTTGCTTTGTTTCTCTGCTCAGTCCACCTCTTGCTTGTAGATGGGTCCATCCCCTGAGGAACCCAGTGGAGAGCAGAGTGTATTTTTCCTACCCTCAGCCTAATGAATCCTGCAAGGAATCATGTGGCTTGGGCTTAGAGACTAGTCCGACCTGAGCTGGTTTTCCCTGATATATATATATATATTTAAATTACAGAATTACATGTCGACAGGGGTTTGAATCCACACCATTCCCACCACCAGAGTTCTGAATCTTCACTCTCCCCACTGCAGTCCACCACAGTTCCCGTAAGTTGTAGACATGGGCCAACCATCTTCTCTACAACTATCTGTCCACATTTATACATAGTTACCCCTTCTTTTCCTGATTCACTCCTCTCTTTCCCTCTAAACTACTCATGACATCAAAGCTACCTCCATAGGTCCCTCTCCTTTTCCTTCTCTCTCTGGGTGCAGATGGAGCTGGAGTGCAGAGTCCTCTTACCTTCATCTTATCGCTTCTCCCCCGCTGGGAGTGTGGATCAAGGTTGTTTATGGGGAGCAGAAGGTAGGAGGTCTGGCTTTGATAGCCGCTTCTCTGCTGAGCATGGGCATTGACAAGTCGATCCATACCACCACCACGCCCCCCTTCCCCCCCCCCCCCCCCCGCCAGCCAGTTTCTATCTTTCCCTAGTGGACCAGAGCACTGGAGATGCGAGGGTTCAGGACACATTGGTGAGATCTGCCCAGGGAAGTCGGGGTGGAGTCATGGTAACATGTGCAGCCTGGTATCTGGAAGGTGGCATGACATGACCTAAGTTGAGACAAGATGGTTAATGAACAGGAACCAGAAAGTAGGATCAGAGCAAATTAGATATGGGATTTTAGGGTAGGAGAAAGCTAAGGAAACCATTTTAGACATGTTCCTGGGGGCACACAACTATAATAGTTTTGCTTGAGTTTGTTAAGTAACCTGAGGTTGCATGAGAATGCTGTCTGAGAGAGTGGTGTCAGAGTGGAGCACCAGATTTGAAGAGTTGCCAGGTTGACTTCTCAGGCTGGTATCTTAGGTTACAGTCCACAGTAGGATTTCAACAGCAGCAAAATGCGGGCTGGCAGCACCAGTAGTGATTTGGTTAAAGTTGACAGGGTTGGTATGACGGTAAGGAATCATAGAAAAGGAATTTCAAGAAGTGTGGGCATATCCTAGAGGGACCAGGACTAGGAGAAATGCAGGTCTTACAGAGGATGCAAGGGGTTTCTTGTAGTCTTAGAGAAAGTTCAAATATCAATAATTAATTATTATAGCTAGGTTAGTTGGGGGGCTAAATATCTGTGTTATTATACTTAAGTTCACTATGATCTGAACACTTCTAGTGGTATCCAAACCTCCTTGTATTTTAAATACTTACAAGGTCCAAAGGTCTTGACCTATCTGGCCTAAAGCTATCATTGATTTAGATATGTGCAGAGCTTTATTTTCTGATACATTTTTAGAGATCCATAAACAGTCTCCTTATCAGAGTATGATCATTTTGCAAATCTAAGATAAATATTAGCAAGAGCTAGTATTTGTGCTTGGGGCTAAAGTCTAGGCAGTTGGGGAACTTGCAATATTAAATCTCTCCACCCCTCCCACATGTCATATTGCTATAGATAGGACTGAAAAGTGATAAGACTAGAGTTTCACATCTTCCTCTTCCCTGTCTTTCTCCCTCTTGAGATGTTCTGCCTAGAATCCTTTCTCGGATTAAGGGCACAAGCAAGTCATAGATGAATTTCTTCCCAACCTCTTCATTGCTGCTGCAAATAGCTCACTCAGATGCAGAGGTGCAGACTGGATTCTGGGAGGCCTTGGTAGGGCCAGAGCCTTGAACAGTACTGGACAGCTGTCTGCCGGATTCACTCCCTCAGCCCCCTCATGTCTTTCCTCCCATGTCACTTTCTTGGCAAGGTCTTCACTGACCATGTATTTTTGAACTACACAGACATGACACCTCCTTCACTCTCTGTTTGTGTTGCACAGCTCCTGGCAAGTTGGTTTACTCTGCTGTTCTTTTTTCCCAAGGCACTGGCTTATGGTAGTGCCAGGGACTGAAGCTGGGACCTAGAAGCCTCAGGCATGAAAGTCTTTTTGCAGAACCATTATGCTATTTCTCAGCCCTACTTTGCTGTTCTTGTCTGTCTCCACCCTCTGAAACAGGAGCTTGAAGCATTGCAGGGCTGTCTGGTGGGCTGCTGTGTCTCAGCCCCTAGGCTCATGTCTGGTCCACAGCAGGTATCCAGACAGTGCCTTCTTGATACCCAGAACTCTCATTTCTGCCTTCTGATTTCAAGTGAGCAATGTGCCACTCATCCTTTCACTCAGACGCTTAGAGCTCAATGTGGAGTGATTAATTGATCTAATGTCAGTATTGTTGTGTTTCAGGGAGTAGGAAGTCCAGAGGAGAGTAAGAGGTGGGGAAGAGTCGTTCCTTGGGGCAATCAGAAACCACACACTTATCAGTGAAGTTTCCCACCTCATGTGGACACATGAAGCAGTTATCAAAGAAACAGTCAGTGACTTTGAGCACGGATCATCATAACAGACAGAATCATGATGAAAAGTTTGAAATAGCACAAAAATTGCCCAAAGCTGACCCAGAGGCAGGAAGTTAGCATGTGCTGTCAGAAAAAGGCTTGCTAGAGACAGCATTGCCACAACTCTTCCATTTGTGAAAAACCCAACCTCTGGCACACTGTAGCCACTCAATGTTTGTGGAGGGATGAGGTGATGGAGGAATCGAGGCTTCCAGAGGTTAAATCGTGAATTCACCACCCCATCATCTGGGGCCCTAGTCAGGGAATCCTTGAGTTCCCATGCAGATATGATGGACCTAGATCTCAAACAGGTCCCTCTCTCCACCATCACTGGTCATTTCCATCAGGAATGACATCCTAAGCCTTCTCATGGGCCACTCCAGGGACTTGTCCTCCCTATAAAGTAGCAATGGCAGGGACTCTCCCACTCTCCAGAAGGAAGCCAGGCCATCCTACTCTGTCACTCAGAGAAAATTGGTCCTGATGTGCAGCCCAGAGTGCCACCTAGAATGTTCCCAGCTGTGACCAGGCAATGTAAACTCAGACTGACAGGGATGCAGAGGTTACACAGGCTCCTGTGCTGAATATAAACATATAAGGGCCCTGGGTCAGGTGAACAGGGTAAACAGTTAATTTTATTCATAGATTTTCTTCAAGTTTGGAAGATACTCTTTGCCCTAATCCAACTTTCCAGCCCTGTTCTCAACTCTGACACCATCTTCCCAAACAATTATTTTTGTACAACTCTATGTGAGCTGTCAAACTCAAGCAAAAACTACAAAAGTCATAGACCCCTAAGAATATACTTAAAATAGATATCCTCACTTTTTTCCACCCTAAGGTCCCTATTCTCATCTGCTCTATTCCTACTTTTTGGTTCCTGTTCATTAATCATTTTGTCCTGCATTATATCTTACTGCCTTTCAGCCACCAAATTGCAGATGCTATCATGATTCCATTCTGACTTCCCTGGGCAGATGACTTCATCAGTGTGTCCTGGAACCTCATCTCTCCAAAGCCCTGCCTCAATAGGGAAAGATAGAAACAAGTTGATTGGATTGATTGGCTTTCCAATGCCTAAGTCCAACAGAGAAGCAATTACAGAAACCATAATTCCCACCTTTTGCACCTCCCCCCACCAAAAAAAAATTTTTTTGGTCCATACTTCCAGTGGGGGAGAAGTGGTAGGGGGAAGGTGACCAGAGGGCTCTGAATTCCGACTCCATCTGGACCCGTATAGAGAAGAAGAAAAAAAGAAAGATGCTTGGAAGTAGTAATAGGTGTAGGTGTGACTTAGAAAGGAAGAGAAGACAGGACCATAAGAAAAAAAAAGGGCAAATATAAACAGGTAGTTATATAAATAATAGTTAACCCATATTTGCAACCTTGGGAGAACTACTGTAGCTTCCAGTGAAGGGAATAGGGACACAGAACTCTGGTGGTGAGAACAGTGTGCAATTATACTCCTGTTATCTTATAATTTTGTAAATAAATATTAAGTCACTAATAAAATTTAAAAAAATAAAGAGATTATACTAATATATATATATATACAGAAAGGCACCCAGAGTTCACATTCAGGTCTACGTAACTTTGGAATGCTAAAGGCAGCAAGTCTGCCCTAGAGGAGAACCAGGAGATCTTTAGTCCCAAGAACTCACTTCTCCCTCTTTCTTTGCAGCCACTTGATCAACTCTGTGAAGATAGGCCGCAGCTATTTTAACATCCTGAGAGAGGAGAGTGCATTAAAAAAGAAGCAACAACAACTTCAGAAACTGAAAGAAGAAGAAATGCATAAGTTCCAACCAGCCCAACAGCTGTCTGACACACACTACGGAGAACTTCTCTTGAGGTAAGCAAATGCAACGGTCTTGGGAAGGACTGGGAGTCTGTGCTGCCACTGGGCTGGGGAATGGTGGCTGACTTAGAATGGGAGAGAGGCTCCCTCCCTAGACTGGCTTCCAAGCTTTTAACATTCTGCTGCCTTTGTTGAGACATTCTGCTGCCTTTGTCTGTCCTCATCTCCAGTGTTAAGAAGTCTTGCTGGGCCCCCAAGTGTGCCTCTCCCCCTCTATTCCTAGACTCATCCCAACCTCTAGGACAACTCTGGCCTACCTACCTCCTCTTCCAGCTACAGTCTGACTTGTCACTCAAAGCCCAATTTAAAAGCGGCCTTCCCATCACATGGCTGCATGTTCAACCCCCTTTGTCCATACCAATAGCCCTACTCTTGACCTTCACTCAAAAGCCCAAAACCAAGCTCAGTGTCCAACCACAGCAGTTCTCCAAAAAGTAACTGTTGGCTTGTTAAATAAAGGCAAGACAAGCAGTGGTGCGCCCAGTTAAGTGCATATACATAGCACTAAGTGCAAGGACCCATGCAAGGATCTGGGTTCGAGCCCCCACTCCCCACCTGCAGGGGGAGATGTTTCACAAGCATCAAAGCAAATCTGCAGGTGTCTGTCTTTCTCCCTATCTCCCCTCCCCTCTCAATTTCTTTCTGTCCTATCAAGTAAAATGGGAAAAAAGGGGAGTGTGGAACGGCCGCTAGAAGTAGTGAATTCATAGTGCCAGCACTAAACCCCAGTGATTACCCTAGAGGCAAAATAAATAATATAAATAAAGTAAAAAAGAAAAGATGCTTCATTATTCCTTTTTTCTTAATTATTCTTTCTTTTTTTTACTATTAGATAGGACAGAGAGAAATTGAGAGGAACAGAGGTGATAGAGATAGGGAGAAAGAAAGACACCTGCAGACTTGCTTTGCCACTCATGAAGAGTCATCCCCAGCTCCCACTCCCCACCCCTGCCCCCACAGGCGGGGAGCGGGTTCAGACCCAGGTCCTTACATATGGCAATATGTGCACTTAACTGGATACACCACCTCCTGACCTCTAAAAAAAGCTACTTCTGTAAAGGTAGTTTTATCTTGGGTTAGAGTGGTCTATATCTCACAAATATAGCAAAAATTATAACAGCCACAGTAACAGTTATACCAAATGATCTCCCCTTTATTTCTGCATTTGAAAGCAACCCTATGAGATGGGCATTCTTGTCAATTCCACTTAAAGAGACATTAGGAACACAAGAGAGAGAGAGAGATACTTTTATAGATACCCTCATGACTAAGGTCACAGATTTAGAAAGCGTCCCTGAGTCCCCAACTCAGTGACCCCCCAATCTGTGGACAGCACCCCCCTGTATGGGTATAATCTGGGCTGCTGGGCTTGTGCAGACTGACTGAGACAGACATCAGAGCTGTGAGGAGGCGGTGGAGCGGGTACAGAGGGAATCATGGTAGCAGGGCCTGTAGTTCTCACCACTGTCTCTTTAGAGTAGTGGCCTGGACCCAGGCTGTGTTTTTGCACCTCTGGGGAGTGTTCCACGCAGCTGTATCTGCCCAGAGTCACCTCAATGGCACAAAAGGCACTCTTGCCCCCAGAAAATCCCTAGGGGTTAGGAGCTCTGGGTCAGGAAGCAGGCCAAAGACCAGACACTAGAATAAAAGATGGCTTTCTCCTTCTGGGGGAAAATCAAAAGGTTTTGGGAGGTTGGTTCCAGGATACAAACATCAATTTTCTTGTTTTCCATTATCTCACAATGCCCATCCCCTGCAATATTCACTTCAATATTAGTGGAGTGGGGAATCCAGAAGCAAGTCCCCAAGTGGTGTGATGCTGACAGGCTCGAACGCTGTACGGGGCTCAGAGCAGGGCAAGAAATCGCCTGTCTGGAGGAACACCAGCATCAAGTCAGGGCTGAAAACAGAGGGTGTGGTGGTATCAAAAACACTATTCCTAGGGTGAAAAATGAAATAAAAAGTAGGCCCAATAAAGAGCTGAGTCACTGAGTCTCCTACTACTTAACTCCCCTCCCCCACACCAATACTCAATAGCAGTTTATTGAGCCTGGTGGTGCTTACAGCTTGGGTCCTTGTAGTAACTCCAGCCTGCTGGTAGCCTTTACTTGGAATAAAGAAAAGGGACAAACTCTTGGTGCTTTTTTACAACATCTGTGCTCAGCTCCACAGGCTGGGGTGGGGGGTGGGGGGGAAGCAGGGCTCTACTAAGAAGCCTCCTGTGAGGGTTTGAATCCTTTGGCTGATGAATGGTTTGAACCATTAGGTTCCCCAGTTCAGTTGGGATTTGTAATCCACAGTCAGAGAACACAATTCTCCCCTCTCTGATCCATGTCTCCACGAGAAAGATGTGGCTTATTCAAAGTTTAATAAGTTTAAATATGCATGAGATCACTCCTCTTCCTGACACTGGTCTGGCTATGTCTCATCTGGGGGATTCTATGAGCTGTACAAGGCTGATTATTAAAATCCAACTGGAGGGTCACTGCTGCCACGTGGCTCTTAAGTGCCAGTGAGGAGGCGGGGCTCGTAAAATACTGCTAGGAGACTGTCCAGAGCAGGGATTAAAGGCACAGGGCATGGGTTTGAAGCCTGTCTTCCCCTCTCCTGGCCCCCTCCACACACACCATATGGCTGTTTAGTTTTAGACACTCTGAACCTCCATCTTTTTAGCCCGGACGAATGTGCAGTGTCCGAAGTCCTCACCCTTTTAGAAGGATTACAAAGGGAACGCTTAGTGCAGAGCCTGGCATCTGAAACATCCTCAGTAGTTGTTAGCTATTAATGTGCTCTTAAACTAATCTGTTTTCTCTTGTCATCAAATTACCTAAAATCCCCAGATTTATAGCTAAAAACAAAAAAATAAAAATAAAAATAAAAAAACCTTCATTTCCAGGCAGGCTGAAAAGCACCTCACATCTGACGGCACTGCCACTCTAACTAGAATTCCGATCACAGATGCATCAAAAATACAAGTGTTTCTTTATAAATTCTTTTTTTAACAAAGCATTTGATCTTGGGCATTAGGCAAGCAAAAGGGATTAACAGTCCTTCCATACTCCCAGCCCCCTCTGGATCTAAAACTATCAAATAAGTGGGTTTTTCAACAGAACGTCTTAAGTTTGACAAACTATGCAGGGAAAAAAAAAGGAAATCGAGGAGTCCCAGAAGAATTCTGCCACTTGTGTCCCCACTGTGCTCAGTGAATGACCTCGTTTTCAGCAGCAAATTCAGTTGAAGAGGAAGAAGGAGGAAGAAGTGGAGGAGGAAGAGGAGAAGCTGCCACAACTGAATGACTTAGTCTTACCACTGTAGCTGAGAGAAAGCATAAAACTAGAGATTGGGCATGGGGAGATTGCATAATGGTTATACAAAAAAAAAAAAAAAAGGCTGTCATATCTGTGACACTAAAGGTCCCAGGTTCAATCCACAGCACCACCCTAAGTCAGAACTGAGCAGTGCTCTGGTAATAATAACAACAACAACATATCAGAGATCAAGAGGTGTGTCAAGGCAGAGTTCATTTCTACATATTCTAAACCTCTGGGGGCACACAGTTGAGCCAGAAAGGCTGGGCACACAAACATGACTGTCTGCACTTGCTTCAGGGGTGAGGTTAAATGAAAAGCCCATGGAAGGGACTGGGAAGAAGCAAACCCAATTGAGCGAACACATTACCACTTGTAAGGACCTAAGTTCAAGCCCCTACTCCCCACCTGCAAGGGAGATGCTTCATGAGTGGTGAAGCAGGTCTACAAGCGTCTCTCGTTTTCCCTCCCTTTCTCTCTCCCCTCTCAAGTTCTCTGTCCTATCAAATAAAGGGGGGAAATGGTCACTAAGAACAGTGGATTCAGAGTGCTGGCAATGAAAGAAAGCGGGGGAGGGAAGCAGGGAATGGAAGAAGGGAGGGAGGGAGGCAGACCTACAGAAACGGAAACCAGGGGTCCTAGATTCAAGTCCTATTTCTGAGTGAATTCTGTGGCCCTGAGTCGTCCTCAAATTCCCAAGAGAAAGGGGAACTTCCTACTTCCTTAGCCCTTGGACAAAGTATTACTGAGCCCTGGCCTGGCGTAGTCACAGAGCAAATGATTTACTTAGCATGGTCATTGTCTCTGTCTCTCTGTTCCGTGGGGCTCTTATATGCCCTGATCACACTGGCTGCATCTGGAACCCTCCTTTCTCTGGCCACGATTATTGCCTGGCACCAAGATGGTGACCAATCTGCTAGATGAACCCTGCAGAGAAATGTTTCTGTCTGGTGGTCATAATTCACTCAGCTGCATGGTCTCTGCTTTCCCTTCAGTACATACGACCAGGAGAAGAACAAGAAGTTGGAGGGTGGCATTCAGCTTCGCCCGTTCACCCCCCTGCACAGCTGTATCTTCGCCCCCTTGCTGCCTGAGGCCCACGTGTAAGTAGAGGCGCCTCTGGCTCCATTGCTGAGAACTCAGAGCCCAGCAGAAGTGACTCAATGGCCTACCCCATCAGGAGCTGTTGGTTGCACATCTGTCTCCTTGGCAAGGGATTTCTTCCAGCTTAGAGCACCCATCACATTATTGGATATATATATATATATATAGTGCTGCTTCCAGGGGCCAGGTGGTGGCATATCCAGTAGGGTGCACATACCACCATGTGCAAGGACCCAGGTTCAAGTCCCCAGTTCCCACCTGCATGGAAGAAGTCTCACAAACAATGAAGTCATGCTGCAGCAGCATGACTCTCTCCCTCTCTCTCTCTCCTCTCCCCCTCCTTCTCTCATCTTAACTTATCTATGTCCTATCAAGTATAAGAAAGAAAAAAAAAAAGCTTCTAGAAGCAGTGGATTCATCATACCGGCACTGAGCCCCAGTGATGACCCTTGTGGCAATAAAGATTAATTAATTAATTGATTGAATTTTTAAAATAATATTTCTTCCATCCTGGAGCCAACCACACTATTGGGTATATGGAAATTAACAGAGCAGACAGAGTGGCTCTGGGCTAAGTGGGAGATCAGCTGGGGGTGAGTCAGCCTGTTCCTTCCCAGGTCAGATGCTCTCTTGCCAAACACTTTGCAAAACCTGAGGTAACCCATCACCAACCCTCTCGGAGTACATGTGAGGATGTCTCAGCCAAGCCTCCACTGACACATTTCTCTCTCTACAGAACTCCTGGGACTGTTTCTCTGGCTTCTTCTGTCCCCAGGCACTGAAGTCTCATAGCATAGGGAAATGGGAACAGGCCAACCCTTGGTGGCATACTCAAACCTTGACATACTCTCCCTCTGTGTCTGTTCCAAAGAATGTCAAGTCTAACTTTTGTTTTTTTATCTCTAGCACTTTGCAACTAAATGGAAGATTTCAGGCCCCAAAACAGAAGCTTTGGAGTTTAGGGCAAGGATTCCCAGCTTTGCCACTGCTGACATGTTGTGACTAATAATTCTTTGTAAGAAAGAGCCATCCTGGGCGTCGCAGTAGATGCCTAGAACCTCTCATCCCTCGCCACAAGATACCACTGCTAACTCCTCTCCCCCAAGACTCAAAATATTTGGGTGATGACATCAACAAATGTCTCCTCTGAGCAAAATCATAGTCTCACACCCTCACTGCCCCATGTTAACAATCACTTTTTTTTTCAAGATTTTAAAATTTATTTCATATGAGACAGAGACTCATATGATGAGAAAGAGTGAGAGAGAAACCAGAGCT